>NC_079504.1:89252186-89552186 GCF_030052815.1 Hevea brasiliensis | reverse complement strand
TATTACCTTCCTTCTGGATCTGTCAACTCATGGAATGGGATAAAGCAGATATTTCTAGAGAAGTATTGTCCTGCTTCCTGTGCTGCCAATATAAGAAAAGAAATTTGTGGCATTCGGCAGTACAATGGAGAGAGCTTGTATGAGTATTGAGAGCGATTTAAGAAGCTGTGCGCAAGCTGTCCCCATCATCAAATAAGTGAGCAGCTATTGATTTAGTATTTTTATTAGGGATTTCTACCAATGGACAGTAGTATGATAGATGCTGCCAGTGGAGGAGCTTTGGTTGACAAGACACCAAAAGAAGCAAGGAGGCTGATTGCTAACATGGCAGCAAACTCTCAGCAGTTTGGAATGAGAATGGATCACACACCCATAAAGGTTAATGAGGTAAGTACATCTAACCTTAAGAAATAGATTTCTAATTTAACTTCTTTAGTGAGGTAATTGGCTGTAGGGAAAATGCAAACTATTAAGGTATGTAGGATTTGTTCAGGTTTGGGTCATGCTACTGACATGTGTCCTGCATTACAAAAGGATGAATTAATGCAACATGTTAATGCAGTAGGAGATTATGGACAGTCACAACGCAAGTATGATCCCTTTTCTAATACTTATAATCCAAGATGGTGAGATCATCCCAATCTGAGTTATGGGAATCAACTGGTGTAAAACCTATACCAACACCAAATACCACAAGTGAATTAACCACCTCCGCCTCCCTCAAATCAAGGTATGTCACTTGATGAAATTGTTAAGGCTTTAGCTAACAACACACAATAGTTTCAATAGGAGACCAGAAATAGCATTAAAAATATAGAGAGGCAGATTGGTCAGTTAGCCTCATCTGTGAGTTAGTTAGAAGCTCAAGGTTCTGAAAAGCTTCCATCACAAACAGTCATGAACCCCAGAGAAAATGTGAGTGCTATAGTGTTACGGAGTGGGAAAGAAGTTGATAATCAGACTCCACACGAGCCAATGAAAAAGAAGAAGCAAAAAGAAAAAGAGTCTGAAGTTCCTGAAGTTCCTAAAGTTGAGGTAAATACTGAACCTAACTTGAATAAGGTTAATAATTCTGTTCTTCCTCCATTCCCATGCAGGTTGGCTAAGACTAAGAAAGAAGAATAAGAGAAAGAAATTTTGGAGACTTTTAGAAAGGTGGAGGTGAATATACCTTTACTTGATGTGATCAAACAAATCCCCAAGTATGCTAAATTCCTTAAGGAATTATGCACTACAAAGCACAAGTTGAGGAATAATGAGAAGATCAGTGTGGGGGAAAATGTGTCAGCATTAATTTAGCAAAAATTACCCCCTAAGTGTAAGGATCTAGGTTCGTTTTCTATTACCTGCAGAATAGGTGATTCTAAATTTGAAAATGCAATGGTAGATTTAGGAGCATCTATTAATGTCATGTCACGTTCAGTTTTCCAGAATTTGAATTTGGGTCCTTTGAAAGAAACCAGTGTCATTATTCAGTTACCTGATCATTCTAATGCTTATCCATTGGGAGTAGTTGAGGATGTTTTGGTACAGGTTGGAGAGTTGATTTTTTTTGCAGATTTTTACATTCTGGACATGGAGGATAGTGTTCCCACATCAAATCAGCTTTGATTTTGTTTGGAAGACCTTTCCTAAAAACTGCCTAGACAAAAATTGATGTGGATGAGGGTACCTTAACTATGGAGTTTGATTGAGAGACTGTCAAATTTAATATCTTTGATGCCATAAAGTATCCTACTGATAATCATTCTATTTTTTCTATTAATGTTGTTGATACATTTGTGCAGGATGTTTTTGAGTTAAGCATGGAGGATGAGTTAGAAAGAAAATCACATTTGCTGAATTGGAGGAAATTTGCCTTAAGACTTATGAGAATTCTAGGATCTATAAAGAAAAGACAAAGGCATTCCATGACAAACTAAGGAAGCAGTTTGTGATTGGGAAAAAAGTTTTATTGTATAATTCCATATTGAAGCTGATGCCTGGTAAGTTGCGTTCTCGTTGGATTGGACCCTTTGTTGTTACTAATGTGTTTACTTATGGTGTAGTTGAAATTCAAAGTTTAGGAACTAACAAAGTGTTCAAAGTCAACGGTCATGAACTCAAGCCATTTTATGAGGAGTTTCAAGAGCATTCAGTGGATTAAGCAGCTTTGCCATGTCGAGCTAATGACGATAAACAAAAGCGCTTCTTAGGAGGCAACCCATGGGTGGTTTGTTAGCCACAATCAGATTTGTTTTCTTTTCCTTATTTTATTTTATTTTCTAGCATTTTTTTTTCTTTTCTTTTGCATTTGGGCTTTACATTGGAGACAATGTAAGTTTTAAGTGTGGGGGAGGAGAAATTTATTGCTGCAATCTTTTTAATTGTTTAAATAAATAAATAAATAAAAATAATAAAATAAAATAAAATAAAATTTGTTCTCATAAGCTTGATTCATGATTCTATATTAACTCTCGGAGAGAAGTGCTTTGTCCTTGAAATGACTTTTCTATTTTAGATTGAATTTTTGAGATTTTAGGCAGGGTAATAGTAACTTTAATGATGGATTTTCCCTCTTCTCCATACCATAGAGCAATTTTTTTTTTCTACATAAATCATTTAGGCTTAATTTAATGGTGAAATGATTATTTATGTGTGCTTTAAACTAATGTCATGCATATTTCAGAACTTTGTTTAATCTATCAGGACACTTTATAATATGTAGATGCATAAATTGGGGAAAATAAAAGGTTAAACTTGAAAATTGCTCCGCTATTTTAGTTAAGCAAACCAACCAAGGGTCTTCATGAACCCCATGTCAATTGTCAGGCCAAATGCTAGGTAGGATATGAGCAAGGTGCATTTCTGAAGGTGACGGTTGAATAACAAAAAAAAAGGCATTTCTATCTCCCCTAAGATTTGTAAAGAGCTACAATTGTTGTGCTTTGATAAATTAGCCTTGTGTTTTGGTATGTATTGACTTAAAATTTTATGAAACTTTAATTGTGTGATCATAATTAATTCCAAGCCTTTTGTTTTGTGTTAGAAAATTGTTGATATATTGGTATGGTGTTGATGGAATTTGTTGTGATGGTTATTACCTTACTTGCCTCTTCTTTCAAACTTTTAATCTTTTGTTAGAGAATGTTGTGATAGGGTGAAGTAAAGGAACTTCTAAGTGGAGTTGATTGAGAGTTTAAGTCATGCTTGAGGATAAGCATGGAATAAGTGTGGAGGAATTTGATAAGTATATAATTTATTAATTTTACTCCCATCACATTTAGTGTTTCTAGTGTGTTTTTATGTATGGGGGAAATAAAAAGGTTGAACTTGAAAATTGCTCCGCTATTTTAGTTAAGCAAACCAACTAGGGGTCTTCATGAACCCCATGTCGATTCTCAGGCCAAAAGCTAGGTAGGATATGAACAAGGTGCATTTCTGAAGGTGACGGTTGAATAAAAAAAAAGGGGCATTTCTATCTCCCCTAAGATTTGCAAAGAGCTATAATCGTTGTGCTTTGATAAATTAGCCTTGTGTTTTGGTATGTATTGACTTAAAATTTTATAAAACTTTAATTGTGTGATCTTAATTGATTTCAAGCCTTTTGTTTTGTGTTGGAAAATTGTTGATATATTGGTATGGTGTTGATGGAATTTGTTGTGATGGTTATTACCTTACTTGCCTCTTCGTTCAAACTTTTAATCTTTTGTTAGAGAATGTTGTGATAGGGTGAAGTTAAGGAACTTTTAAGTGGAGTTGATTGAGAGTTTAAGTCATGCTTGAGGACAAGCATAGAATAAGTGTGGAGGAATTTGATAAGTCCATAATTTATTAATTTTACTCCCATCACAATTAGTGTTTCTAGTGTGTTTTTATGTATAATTCAGTTGATTAAAGTATATTTATCATTTAGGCATATTTTTAGATAGTTGTTGGAATAATTGTGTTAAATGAAAAAATTTTCAGCATTTGACCGTTACTGTATTTTTCAAGTATTTCTAAAGTTGTGAGTCTCCAAATTTAGTGCTTTTAATCCATTGAAAAGCTAAGATAGAGCGCTACAAATGATAAAGAGGGACCAAAGCCCAAATCAGTCTCCAAGGTTGACAAAATGAGCTATGGATCTATTACAAAAGCCTAGACTTGATGTGTCACGACCAGTTTCAGTATTTATTTTGTATCTAGAGTTCTAGACATCCAAATGAAGCCAGCTCAAGCCCAATTGAACCTTAAGAGCTACTTCTACAACTTCTATGAAGGGCTGGACGTGAGATGAGGCCATTTTAATTGTGAAAAATGGCAATGAAGTTGTCACTATGGGCTGGACCATCTTTTTGAACTAGTCTTGATTTTTGGGCCATAACTTGGGCTGTAGACCTCGGATTTAGCAAATGAGTACCCATTGGAAAGCTAAGAAATAGGGATACAATGTTCCTAAAAAGGGCAGAGACAGATTTGAAAGGAAGTCACTAAAAATTGGCCTTGATTTTAGAGACGTGAATGCAAGCTAAAAATCTGTCTTTTGAATTTTAAAACTTTCCCCAGTTTGATTCCTATCTTTGGGATTAGGTTTTTTATTATAAATGCGTCTTTGGGCAACAGCTAAAACATAACCATTCAGCAGCCTCTCGACCTCAAAAACACCTTCATTCTCCATTCTCTTTTTTAGATTTCTTCTTTATTTTTCCTTTATTTTTTTATAAGCCATGAACATGAGTGGCTAAGTTTTTAATTTAGTTCAAGGGATTCAAGTTCTTATGTGTGATTTGTGAGACCAGGTTCTTAATTTAATTTATGTCTTTTTGAATATCTATTATTTTCTGATCTAATTATTTTTGATCTATTGAATGATTTGCTAAAAAGGCCTATTAGTTAATTTTTTGATTTGATCAATTGCTAGTTCATCTTCATAGTCCGTAATTGTTGTGTAAGATTGAACATGAGTAGCAATTAGGTTTTATTGATTATGATCCCAGTTTTCGATAAAAACCTAAGGAAATAATATAGTGAATTAAATGATTTATGCTTTATAAGTTGTTCAGCTTAACTACTTTCTATTCTTAAAGCAGCTATTAATTTGATGAGGATTGCTTAATACCAATTCAGTTAATAATTAGAGTCAATAAGAGTGCTGAGCTCAAATTGATGAGTATAGGGAAGTTAGGGGTTTACCTCGCTGTTTGGTAAATCTACGTTAAGTATTCAAAAAGAGATAATTGTATTTCTTTTGTCTATGATCGAGTTAATGCATTGGAATGAGAATTACCTTGGGCTGAAGTTTGTTTAATTTGAGAGTTTCATACTTAATTTTAATTCTTAATTTTTTATTTCTAATTTCTTCTCTGGACTGCGAATTACACCCCCCCAACCTTTGTTTCTTTCTTTTTCCATTACACAAGTGCACAAAATTTTAGTAATTCAGTCTCTAGGGTTCGACCTGGATTTACCACTTGCTGTAGAAAATATTTTATAGCTAGTAATTTCAGTTAATTTAAATTTTGGTGGATTCGACAACCATCACATCCAAGTGGGTAGTCCAGCATTGAGGGACATTCCCACAGTATGTGACTTTCCGGATGTGTTTCCTGAAGAGTTGCCAGGATTACCTCTAAAAAGAGAGGTGCAGTTTGAGATTGATGTTATGCCTGGTGTGGACCCAATCTCCATTACACCTTACAGAATGGCACTAGCAGAGCCAAAATAATTGAAAGTGCAGTTGCAAGAATTGCTTGACAAGGGTTTTATTCGCCCTAGTATGTCACCTTGGGGAGCGCCAGTGTTTTTTGTTAAGAAGAAAGATGGCACTCTCCACTTGTGTATTGATTCCCAGCAGTTGAATAAGGTGACAGTAAAGAACAGATATTCATTGCCCCGCATTGATGATCTGTTTGATTAGTTGAAGGGTGCAGCTATGTTCTCCAAAATTGATTTAAGATCGGGCTACTATCAGCTGAAGGTGCAAGAGCAGAGTATCTTAAAAACTACTTTCAAAACTCGATATGGCCATTATGACTTCCTAGTCATGCCATTTGGGTTAACTAATGCTCCAGCTGCATTTATGGACCTGATGAATACTATCTTTAGGCCATACCTAGATCAGTTTTTGGTGGTATTCATTGATGACATATTAGTCTATTCTAAGAGTGCAAAGGAGCATGATAGACATCTGCGGATTGTGCAATAAACTTTGAGAGAAAAATAGTTGTACGCCAAATTCTCGAAATGTGAATTTTAGCTAAGGGAAATTTCTTTCTTAGGGCACATAGTATCGGCATAAGGTATTAAGGTAGATCCCAACAAGATTGAAGCTATCCTTAATTGGAAGCCACCTAGGAATGTCACAAAAATCCGTAGTTTTCTGGGTTTAGCTGGATACTACCGTCGGTTTGTGAAAGGATTTTCTATGATGGCTTCTCCACTAACCAAACTACTTCGAAAAGATGTGAAATTTCAATGGATGGATAAATGCCAGCAGAGTTTTGATGAGTTGAAGAAATGTTTGACTGAAGCTCCAGTCCTGACTTTACCTACATCGGGTAAAGAATATATAGTTTATAGCTATGCTTTTCACAATGGGTTAGGCTGTGTACTGATGCAAGATCGGAATGTCATTGCATATGCATCACTCCAGTTGAAACCGCATGAGAGAAACTACCCAACACATGACTTAGAGCTTGCTGCCATTGTATTTGCTTTGAAGATCTGGCGATATTATCTGTATGGGGAGAAGTGTTACATTTACAAAGATAACAAAAGCTTGAAGTACTTGGGCACCTAGAAAGAATTGAATTTGAGACAGAGGAGATGGTTAGAGCTGATAAAGGACTATGATTGTCTAATAGACTATCAGCCAGGGAAAGCTAATGTGGTGGTTGATGCCTTAAGTCGTAAGACTATGGTGAGTCTAGGAGTTTCTCCTTTGTCCATGGTACATGAGTTGAAAGCATTAAAGGCTAGTTTGGAGGTTGATGATGAGGGACAGATAGTAGTTGCATGGCATGTACAACTAATATTGATTGATCAGATTAGAATGGTTGCTCAGAATGATGAGAAGTATCAAAAATTGATAAAGGAAGTTCAGGATGGCAAGAAACCTGAATTTTCTATGAGAGATAATGGCTTACTGCTACATCAGGGCAGAATGTGCGTTCCTAATGACGTATAATTGAGACAACTCATTATGAAAGAAGCATATGAGTCTCCTTTTACTATGCACCCTGGTGGCACTAAGATGTACAGAGGGCTAAAAGAACACTACTGATGGATGGTTATAAAAAGGGATGTAGCTAATTTTGTCTCCAAGTGCCTAACTTGTCAACAAGTGAAGGTAGAACATCAAGTACCAGCTGGGTTATTACATCCATTGCTAGTGCCTGAGTGGAAATGGGAAAGAATAACAATGGATTTTATAATGGGACTTCCGAGAACATAGAAGAGCCATGATGCAGTATGGGTAATAGTTGACAGATTGACCAAGTCTGCTCATTTTCTGCCAGTTCGAATGGACTATAGTTTAGAGAGATTGGCCAAACCGTACATTGATGAGATAGTGAGACTACATGGAGTGCCAGTATCGATTGTGTTAGACAGAGATCCTATGTTCACTTCTAGATTCTAGGGTAGTCTTCAAAGAGCCTAGGAACTAGATTGAACTTTAGTATGACATTCCACCCACAGACAGATGGCCAATCTGAGAGGGTAATTCAGATACTAGAGGATATGCTTCAGGCTTGTGTAATTGAGTTTGAAGGTAGTTGGGATACACACTTGCCACTAATTGAGTTTGCTTACAACAACAGCTACCAATCAAGCATTGGGATGCCTCCATATTAAGCTTTGTATGGTAAAAAGTGCAGAACTCCTCTGTGTTGGGATGAAGTGTTAGTAGTATGCCCTAGAGCATATCATTTAGTATGTATCTTGTACATATTTTTAATAATAAAAGGCATTTCCACTTTTCCGTTTACATAATATATTTATGTGTAATAGAAAAGGTCCATTGATATTTTGTTAGAAATATTATTCTTAAGTTGTTAAGAATATGAGTGACAATATTTCTAGCACAAAGTATCATAAATAGGTTCACAATCGAGGATACTTCCTAATAAGGACATGACTTATCCAGAAAGATTGTATTCATGTTTGTTCCCAAGTTATTTATATGAGATATAAATAAGATGGAATGGTGAGTCTCATGCCATATAACAAACATGATAGGCACTTATAAATGATAAGTAGGCCGAACCAGTGACACTTATGACAAGCACATGGAGTTTACTCTTGTCAATGTTTTGTCATAAATCATATCAGTGCATATAATCTTTAGACCTGAGATAGCACAGTTATCTTGTATATAGGTAGTTTGAGTTTGATACTGCTTTCATACTTGTACTATGTATGGGTATATGGGCATGTGTTGGCTCCTGCTAGTTATATATGGAGGTAGGTATTGATCAAGAAGGAATCTGTTCCTCTAAGTAAATAGAGACAAAATCCTATGTTCATTTAATTGTTCTTGATGTTTCAAGTTCTGGCAGACAGATAGATTTATTGAAAAGAGTTTCTGATGAGAAAAATCTTTTAATCAAGAACTGGAATTAAAAGAGAACATAATATTCATAGCAAATGGAGTTTGACATAAACCATGACTCCAGCTTGAATTGGGATTTTGTAACAGAGAGATTCTAGTGCATGGTAACATATGATTATAGGTTCATTTAAGGTAAATCTTATTACTAATTGGGTGGCCATGGCATGCTATGCTAGGTGTTAACCATGGTTTATGAGGTTCATAAAATGATTTAGAGAAATCATTTATGGTAAGAAAGAGTTCTGATGATATTAAGAGTTGATATCATGTCTCATTGCCAATTAGTGATGAGCCTAGTAAGTCACACACATACACAAGTTATCACCTATTTAAATATGATTTAATTAATTAATTAAAGAGTTTAATTGATTAATTAAATAGATTTGGTTTGCAATAAAATTGCAAAGTCCCTAGCATGACTTGAAACCAAATCTAGATTATTGGATGTGTAGTATAAATTAAATTTATATTTGATATAAATTAATTAGAAGAAGAAAATAATTATTTTGGGTTAAGAACTCAAAATTAAGACACAGGGGCATTTTGGTCATTTTGCAGTGTGACACGTGGCACCATGAGATGGTGACACATGGCATAACACATAAGCTTGCCAAATATTTTTAATCATGTAAGATGATTAAAATCAAGATTAAATATAGGTTTGACACTTGGCACAATGTGATTGGGTCACTTAAACCTAGAGCTAATCAAAAGGTGACATGTGGCTAGGGTTTAATGTGTTAACCTAGCTATTTAAGTGGGGTTATAAAAAGAAAACACAACCAGCAGCCTCTCCTCTCATATGTCACGCCACTTTGAGCCTCTCCAGCTATTTCTCTTCATCTCTCATCAATTCAAAGAGATTAGCCATCAATCTCTTGAATTAAGAACACTAGAAATTGTTTCTAGTGTCCTGTTTGCATCTCTAATCTCTTAAAAGGCAGAACTTGAATTTCTAATTAATAGAAAAGGCTTTAGAAGCTGTTCAAGGGCTGCCATAGGTGTTCTTGCTGTGGACAAGCTAGAGGGACAGCATCTGGTGTCCTGAAGACGAATCTCAAAGGCGCAGACACGCTGCAGCACATCAAGAGGTTAGTGTAATCGTTCTTGATTTAATCTAGGGTTCTAAAATTAATCTGATTAATTTTAAAATCTTAAATGGAAAATACAGATCCAAAAACATATTAAAAGAGTTTTAATATGTTGTTTATCATTGAAATCAAATAGATAAAAATAAATCTTGCATGGTGCTTGTGACCCTAGGTGAAAATTTTTGAATTCAATGGTATAATCTTGTGTTTTTCACGCTTCCGTTCCTTCAAGAAGTGGGTGAAAGAAAAATGATTAGGCCAGAGATTGTTTAGCAGACAGAGGACAAGATCAAACTGATCAGAGATCGACTCAAGGCTACATCAGACTGTCAGAAGTCCTATATTGATCTGAAGAGGAGGGATATTGATAAGGTATTTCTCAAGGTTTCCCCTTAGAAGAAAATCATGAGATTCGACAGAAAGGGGAAACTCAGTCCTCGTTTCATTGGACCGTATGAGGTTCTGAAAAGAGTGGGTCCTTTGGCATATCGATTGGCATCACCTCCAGAGTTAGAGAAGATACATAATGTCTTCCATATGTCCATGTTGAGGAGGTATAGATTCGACCCATCTTATGTACTACCAGTAGAAGAGATTGAAGCGAATCTAAACCTCACATATGATGAAGAACCTATTGAAATTCTGGCATATGAGGTGAAGCAACTAAGAAACAAGCAGATACCACTGGTTAAAATGCTGTGGAACCATCATTCAGGCCAGGAAGCTACTTGGGAATGCGAGGAGGATATGAGGAGACAACACCCACAGCTGTTCAAAGACTGACCCTTAGTAAAATTTTGAGATGAAATTTATTTTAAAGGGGGGAGGGGGGGGGGGGGAATTGTAACACCCCTATATGCATAGCTCTGTGTATTCACTGTTCCGGTGACCGGTGTTGGTCTTGACAATTAAGAGGATTAGAATCATGTTTAAGACACCTAGAAAAGCGTTGAATGAAAATTAAAAGTGATTACCAGAAGGTTAAGTATAAATAAGGAAAACAAAGCATAAAAGGTTAAATGAGTCAGGGATCACCGCGAAGGCAACCGTAACTCTAATTTTGAATAGGACATTGTGACACCGTAGTCCTAAGAAGTATTGCGAAGTTAGTGGAAAAGAGAAAATCACAGAAAAGAGTTGATAAGTAGGTCAAATAATTATATTAGGGCTCCGAAAGAAACACTGAATTATTGGCAAACTGGATCAGACTGATGAGGGGCAAATTGGTCAATTCACCTCTAGAGGTGACTTATGACCTCACTATTCAATAAAATCTAAGAAATAAAAATTTTGAAATGTAGATTTAAATTAAAGAAAAGTGGAGAAACAAAGGAAAAAGAAAAGAAAAATAAGAATAATGACATCACATAGATGACTTAAGCATGACATCAAATTTATTTTTAATTTATTTAATTTCTTAGACAAAGTCAATTAGAAGATAAATATACAAAAAATTAAAAAGCAAAATTCATTTTCTTCCCTTACCTTGGTCGGCCGAACCTCCTTTTCTCTCTCTAACCTCCATGAATTTCCACCATTGATGAGTTTTTCAAGCTTGAATAACTTAACTTAAGTTTCTCCCACAAATTATAACCTTGAGCCCTAGAAAGCTCCTAACTTTCCCTAGAAAAGAAGATTGAAGAAGGAAAAGAAAGAAGAAATTGAAGAAATTAAAGCTTGAGAACTTGAAGAAAGAGGTTAGTAGTGAAATTCAACTTCACTCTTTAAATTCATGTATATATATTTGAGTTAACTTAGGTATTGTGTAAAAATCAAACACACACACACACACACATATATATATATGAATTTCGGCCAACATATAGGGAGTTAGGGTTTGCATGATTTTGATGAATTAAAAGTGTAATTGAGTGTAAATTGGTGTGTAGAATATAGTTATACACTTTAATTGCACTAATTGAACAAGATACAAAAATTAGGGTTCTTGAGGTAATAAATTTGGGGAGAAAATTGGTAATTGATGTAATGGGACCTAATGGAGACTCAAAATGGTCAATTGGGACCTATTGGAGTGTGTTAGAATGGTGAGAATTGAAAGGCAATTCGGTTTAGTGAGGGTTCATTTCTGGACAGTTTGACCTAGGTCCATTTTAGGGACCAAAACTATAATTCTACCACTCCAATTGGTGTGAGGCCAATTGGATATGAAAGTAGACACATAATGCCACAATTTTGTGGAAACCATGCCCTGAAACTGACATTAGGTTAGTTGAAAAAATTAGGTCAAATCCGGGTAATGCACATTGCCACTGTACAAAAATGACCAAATGAACAGTTCATTTGGCCATAACTTGGTCTAGGAAGGTCTAAATGACTTGATTTTTATGGCATTGGAAAGATATGACATAGTACTACAACTTTTATGAAGAATACAAACCTAGATTCTGCCCATAACCAAGTCACTTTGCCACCCAAAGTTGGTTGCCTAAAACTGCGAGAACCAAGAAAGTGCCCAGAATTCTGGGTAGCCTTCAATCCGGCCAGCCTTAGAAAAATAGATATATATTGGGCTACAAAACTCTAAATGGAGTGATTCGAAAATGGAATTAAAGCTAAGACAATAAGGAACAACTTTGATGAAGGACACTTAGCTAAATTCCCACAGTAACCAGACCAATAGAACAGTAGAAAATAGGGGACCAAAACTGAAAAATTGCAATTTCTCTTAGGAGACTTAGAAACGAAAATGGAAATCAATGCCAACAAATTAGATACCCAAAATGTGGTATGTGGGTGTAATTGGAATTCACATGCCTATTAAGCATGAGAAAGTCAACATTTTGACTTGAATAGTATCATGAATAGTAACCCCGAAATGAAAAATTCAAAGAATACCATTTTAAGCACATTTAAGGGTACCATTAAATAAGCATGAAATAAATTATTGGATTTATTATGAGATGTGTCACTGAAACACTGTAAACTGTGTGTTTCAGTTGAAAAAGACACTTAGAAGGATAAGGATAAGTGAGTCAAGGCCTAGAGGCGATTCAGTCCAGGTTTGTGCACAATAAACCTTAATTTATCGTTTTCTTATTGAAAACTTGATGTGTTATGCATTGTGTAACATCCTCACTTTACATAGTTTGTATGTTCCACTGTTCTGATAGCTAATGTTTACCTCGAAAAGTCGAAATATCTGGAACTACACTTAATTGACAGTGTGGAAGTATAAAATAATGAAATATGTGATGAGAAAAATTAAGGAAAAATAGAAGAGATAAAATGTGACTAAGTTAAATGAGCCGAACCCGTAGCGATGGGTGACCGCATCGGGAAGTTACGGCGAGGACCGTTGACTAGCCCTGGACCGTGGGGAAATCGAAAAAATATTTTGGGGACATAATTAAAGGTCTACTAAGGTACAATTGACATTGGAAATGTCAAAGAAAATTTAGTAAATCAATATAAACAAAAACGAAAATTAAAGAAATTGACGGTACAATGAGTAAATCGGTAGCACCGAAAAATTCGAAATACAACCTGAAGAGGGGCATTTTGGTCAATTGACACCTAGAGTTGACTTTTGACCTAAATTTCCATTAAAAATAAATGGTATTAAATTTTTGGAACTCCATGAAAAATGAAATTAAAAATGAAGTGCAATTAAAAGAGAAATGGGGGATTAGTTTGCAAATATTGAAACCTTGGATTAAACTAATTTTTAATTATTATTAGTGGACAATTAGTAGACCTAAGTGGGGGTATAAAAACCCATAAGTGGACAGCAATGACCACTTCAACATTCATTTTCTTCATTTCACCATCCATGGCCGAATGGTCCTTCTCCCTAAATCCTCCACGGCCGGCCACATGCAAGAGCTTAAATCCTCATCTTCAAGCCATGGTTCTTATAACTCACTTCATTAAAAATGGTCCACACACCTTGGGCAGATAATGGGGAACAAAAAGGAAGAGTTTTGGTGAGGTTTAGTAAGCTCCAAATAAAGGTTAGTGTTAGTTTTTCTTCCCTTGCTTAATTAAAGTTTGTATTGAGGTTATGGTGAGTAGTTTGGTTGAAAAATTTAAGGAATTAAGTGAGTATTTGGTGTGTGAAATTCTTGGCAGCCATGAAAAGGGAAGGTAAGTGAATTATTCTTATATGTAATTAATGGTATTTGATGGGAATTAGTGTGGATTAAAGTAATTTGTGATGCTAGTAAGTTAATCTCATGTGTAACTTGTGATTGAGCTTTTGAAATGAGGATTTGTATTATTGCTTCATTTTGCGCAGCCATGAGAACATAGTAAATTAATTATCTCATGAATTTAATTAATGTTTTGGGATGTACATAAGTAAGCAAATGAGCGTTACACTTGGAGTGATGAAAATACTTATGCTAGAAATTGATTGAATGTGAATTGTTGAATTAGAACATTTGAATTAAGGATTTAAAAGTGGGACTTTGATGTTTTAGTAAACTGCCATGTTGGGCAGCCTTAAATAACATGAATTTATGTGTGAGTTTATGAAATTTATTAATGAAATATGAAGGTGCTGAATGGTGAGCAGTTTGTGTAATTGCCATGGAAGTGTATGTGTGATATATGTGTTGTTGTACATTGAATTTGGGTTGAAGTAAATGTTAAACATTAATGGTGTATTGTGTGCATTGAGCACTTGAGTGTTCTACCTAAAATGCTTGTTAGAATTGTGTACAATATATATAAAAGTGCCATTAATAAATGTTGAGGTATTGGGAGGAGGAGGATTGTCAAAATTGGAAGTGTAATGTTCAAATGCAGGTTGTGTATTTTGGCAGCACCTAAATTAGGTCATATGTAACACCCCTACGTTCAGAAGTGCGTTCTACTGTTCCAGTGACCAGTGTTGTCCAGACAGCTAGGATGCCTAGAACTACACTTAGATATGGATGAGGAGACATAAAATAATGAAATACAAGAAAAGAAAATATAAGAAAAACAAAGGAAAAATAATAGCAATGAAATGTATCCAAGTTAAACGAGCAGAGAACCTTAGCGATGGGTGACTGCACCGCAAAGTTGCGGCGAGGACTGTTGACTAGTCCTGGACTGCGGGAAACCCTGAAAAATCTTTTTACGACATAATTAAAGACCTATTGAAGCATAAATTGTAACACCCCTATGTTCGGTAGTGCGTTCTACTGTTCCGATGACCAGTGTTGCCCGAACAGCTAGGATGCCTAGAACTACACTTCGATATGAGTGAGGACACATAAAATAATGAAATACAAGAAAAGAAAATACAAGAAAAACAAAGGAAAAATAATAGCAAAGAAATGTAACCAAGTTAAGCGAGCCGAAAACCCTAACGATGGGTGACCGTACCGAGAAGTCACGGCGTGGACCGTTGACTAGCCCTGGACCACGGGGAACCCTGGAAAATATTTTTAGGACTTAAAGAGACATTAATTGAAGTACAAATACCATTAGAAATATCAAAGAAATATTAATTAATTACTATAAAGAAAAGTGAGAAATCGAAAAACGGACAAAACCCGGTGTTACCGAAAAATCGGGAATGCAACCCGAACAGGGGCATTGTGGTTATTTGACATCCCGAGTTGTCTTTTGACCTAAATGTCCATTAAAAATAAATGATATTACACTTGGAAAATGTCATAAAAAAATAAATTAGTGGTACTTAATGTAAATAGCAAAAATGAAGAGTTAAAGGTGGGAAAATGAAAGTTAAGATTAAATTAATATTAGATTAAGGTTAGTGCTCCACTCACCCATCAAAGTGGACTATTATCTCTTTATTTGGACAGAAGATCACCTTCTTCCTCACTTCTTAAAATTCTAGCCGAAATTCTCTTCCATGGAAGCATCCATGGTGTCCACCATGCAAGGGCAAAAACACCACCTTCAAGCCATGATCTTCACAAGTTGTCTTCATTAAAGTTGCTCTACATAGCTTGGGCAGTAGATAGGCAGCAAGAAGACCAAGTTTTGGAGAGATTTTGAAGAGTTTCCAAAGTGGTAAGTTTGAGTTTTTGGTTAGTGCTTCATTAAAGTTAGTAAGGAGGTTATGGGTACTTGAATTGTGAGAAGAATTTTGGAGTTTGATGTTCTAAGGGAGATGTTTATTTTTGGCAGCCATGAAAACTCTTTAAGGGCAGTTTATTTTTGCTTGTATATGGTGGATTAAAGGATTGATTAAATGTTTATGTGTGTAGGAAATTATTTGGGTGATGTATACTTAGTATATGTGAATGTGTATTGAAATTTGAATGCTTGGAAATTATGGGAATGTAATGCATGAATCAGTAGCCTGGTTAGGTGAACCATAAGGATGTTAATTCATGTTTGGATTATGGAATATTAATGTTGAATTGTGTTAGTTTTGATAGCAGTTTGGGTATATGTGTGATGGTGTGAAGTTGGACATGTAAATGAGCATGAATAGGTAACTAAATTGCTGTAATTGATTTTGACAAATTCTGCACTTAATGGTGTATGTTGAATGTGATTGTAAGCTGCCAAAATGATCAATAAAATGTTGTAAAATATGTTTAGGTTAGGGTACAAACCAGAAATGGCATGAAGGTGAAGTTTGGTAAGTGTTAAAAGTGATCCTTGATGTGTATGAAGAAAATGCAATAAGGCAGTTTGTGTTTTGGGCCTAGAACTTTAAGTGTGTGGCTCCAATTGGTATGAGACTAATTGGAGGTAAAACTAGGCACAAAATGTGCCAACTTTCATGAAGGAAGCTTGCCAAAATTCTGCTTGCAAGGTAGCTTGAAAAATGACCAAATCCGGATTAAGTGCAAATAAGGCCTGAAAATTTACCATTTGGGCAGCAGTTAGTGATTAGGCTATAACTCACATAAAACAGGTCCAATTGACCTGAAATTTTAACCATGAATAGCTAAGACCCATATCTACAAGTCTTATGAAGACACCAAAGCCTAGAAATGACCATAAGCAAGTCAAATAGCTTGCACAAACTCGGGTCCAAGAACTGGCCGAACCTAAAATGACCAAAAATGACCTAAAGTGACCAATTTTGATGCATTTTGACCAGCAATAGTAAAATGACCATAACTTAGTCTACATAAGTCAGAATGACCTGAAATTTTGCCCCGCGTGCAATAAGACATAGATCTACAAGTTTTTAGTTTTGATCGAAACCCGAAAACCGAGGGAACTAGGTCGTCTAGCTAGGTCAAACTAGCATCCCGAAATCCAGCAAATTGCAAGAAAATGCAAGATACATGGAAATGAATTTGGTAACATGTACCAACCCTAAAAGACTATCGAATGCGACATATTAGTAACATTAAAACCTAATTTACTTAGAATGCATCGAGAGTCGACATATTAGGTGATTAAGCAAATAATAGAATTCAGTGAATTAATTATCAAGCATTATCGTCAGAGACAATTTAAATGAGTACTGAAACGCCTCGAATTGTGTTTCTCAGTTAGCAATGACTCAGGAAAAGAGAAGGAAACACTGAGTCAGAGCCAAGAGGCATATATCAAAGGTTTGTGCACAATAGCTATTTCTTTTGAATTTTTCAATTGAAATAAATTATGATTATTTGTATGTCATTGTTTTAAATTATGTTTGTGCACAATAATTTTGAGTTCTCATTTTCTACTTAAAAATTTAATTGAACATTATAGTTTTAAATTGTGTCCGTGCACAATACTTTTATATTCACTGCTTTTACTAGCAAATTTATTTGGAGAAATGAGTTATGAATAATTTTTTATTGCTTTGGTTTTGGGAATATTATTTGGAAATTATTGTGTTGCCAACTTTGAAATGGAAATTTTGAGATAAAATGTGATTTATGGTTTGTATGAAATATTATGATTTGAAATTGTTTTGATTCACACTTGACATGACACTGTTACTATGTTCCTCCATTTATGGGGTGAGTGTGATATATTCCTCCCTCTTTGACCTATCAGTCTGGGGTGAGTGTGATTATGTTCCTCCCTCTTTGACTTGCCAGTCTGAGGTGAGTGTGGATGAGTACTCATTATTCAGCTAGCTTCCTCACTCATTGATTTCGATTATTGGGGTGAGTGTGTCTTGTCGTGGTGTACAACACGGCATGTGTGGAAAATTTGTGTCATGACCTAAATTGTGTTATAGATTGACAACACTGTATTCTTCAGTTATTTGATCGAATTGAGTTATTGATTTACAAAACGGTATTATTCAATTATTTGATCAAATTGTGTTATTGATTGGCAAAACTGTATTTTTCAGTTATTTGATCAAATGGTGTTATTGATTGGCAAAACTGTGTTACTCAGTTATTTGATCAAATTTATGTTATATGAACTTTGTAAATTGTGAAATGGAATTGTGAACTATTTGATTTGTGAATTGTCAATAAAAGATTTATGTATCACATTTCAAATTGTTATTGTGCACCACTGAGTAAATTTTACTCAGCGATAGCTTTTCATTGCTGTCGCAGATAGACAGACTGACAAGGCAGCAAACTAGGCTACTAGTACTACACTGAGAGATCATCGGGTATATTGAGTATACCACATTTTGCATTTTGTACTGTAATGTATGTTCACTGTATATATATATTGTTCTTGGTTTTGAGCAGTTGTAAATTAAAATTGTACATTGAAGTTGTAAAGTAAATGATGAGTTATTTTGGCTTGTAAAATTTGTATTGTATTTCTTTTATCTCAGTCTTTGAAAAATTATTGTGGATTTGAGTTGAAAAACGTTTTGTGTTGAATTATGTTGGAGTTTGAGATTGAGAAAAATATTGAAGTGCATTTTACAGGTTTTTGAAGAACTGTTTTGTCCAAAATACAGATGACACTCTGCCAAAATTTTTACAGAAATTATTAATAATTTAAATGTGTTAGCTCTTTCACTTAAGTTCAAAAAAATTTTTAACACCTGTAAATAGTGCTCACCACTGTAAAAAGAAGTAAGAAAAGTTTTAAAATCCCTTGTAGTGTATTTAATGGGTTATCAGTAGACGAAGTTGGTAATTCATTAGGTATACTACGGGATCATGTTATGCCTTACAGAGGGGTAGGGTGTGACATAAATATCATTAGAAATATCAAAGAAAAATTAATTAATTAGTATAAAGAAAAGTGAGAAATCGAGAAAACGATAAAATTTGATGTTACCAAAAAATCGAAAATGCAACCCGAATAGGGGCATTGTGGTCATTTAACACCCCTAGTTGTCTTTTGACCTAAATGTCCATTAAAAATACATGATATTACACTTGGAAAATATCATGAAAAATTAAATTGGTGGTACCTAATTCAATTAGCAAAAGATAGGAGCTTAATGTGAGAATTTGAAAATTTAAGAATAAACAAACATTAAATCTCCACTTAGTGGTCCACTAACACCTAAAGTGGACCATTAACCTTCATTTTGGACAATAGAAACTCACCTTATTCAACATTGCAAAAACCAGCTGAAAATGGAAGAAAGGAATTCCTCCATGGCTGAATTCATGCAAGCTTCCATTTCCCATGATCCAAGCCATTTTTCCACTTGATTCCTTCACTAAAATTGTTCTACACCACTTGGGCAGTAGATAGGCAGCAAGAAAATCAAGTTTTGGTGAATTTTTGAAGAGGTTCAAAAGTGGTAAGTATATATTTTTTATTATTGTTTCATTAAACCAAGTTATAGGTAGTTGAATTGTGGAAGGATTTTTGAAGTTTGATGAGTTAGGGGAGAGGTATATTTTTGGCAGCCATGGAACTTCAATAAGGGCAGTTTATCTTTGCATGTAAATGGTAGATTAAAGTATTGATGAAGTGTTTATGTGTGTAGGAATAAATTGGATAATGTATACTAAATGTGTGTGTGATTGTACACTTGATTTTGGAAGCTTTGAAGTATTTGAAAGAGATGTACAATTCAGCAAACTTGAAGTATGAACAAAAATGTGTTGTTTCATGGTTTGATTTATGGAATTATATTGTTGAATTATGGTGCTTGTTATGGCAGCATGTATATGTGTATAAAGGTTTGAGTATGGTCATGTAAATGAGCTTGTCATGTGGTTAAATTGTTTATAAATTGGACTTAGAAAATTTTGGACTATAATGTGCATATTGAGTGTGGTTATAAGCTGCCAAAATGACCAAAAATGTGTTGCTAAATGTGTTTATGTTATGGTACAAAACAGAAATGGCATAAAGGAAGTGACTTGGTAAGTGTTGAATGTGTCCTTTGGTATGTGATGAAAAGTATGTTGCAGGGCAGTGTGTGTTTTGGCTTAGAACCTTAAGTGTGTGACTCCAATTGGTATGAGACCAATTGGAGGTGAAAATAGGCACAAAATGTGCCAACTTTCATGAAGGAAGTTTACCAAAATTCTACTTGGAAGGTGACCTAAAGAATGACCAAATCCAGATTAGTGCATTGAAAGCCTGAAAATTGACCATTTGGGCAGCAGTTAGTGTTTTGGCCATAACTCACTCAAAACAGGTACAATTGACCTGAAATTTTTACCATGAATATTTTAGACATATATCTACAAGTCTTATGAAGACATTAAAGCCCATAAAGGGCCAAAACCAAGCCAAATAGCTTGCACAATTTCAGGTCCAAAAACTGGCCGAACCAAAAGTGACCTAAAAATGACCTAAAGTGACCATTTTGATGCATTCTGACCAGCATTGGTAAATTGACCATAACTTGGCCTACATAACTCAGAATGACCTGAAATTTTTTCCCGTGTGCAATAAGACATAGACCTACAAGTTTGTAGTTTTGACTGAAACCCGAAAACCGACGGAACTAGGTCATTCGGCTAGGTCAAATTGGTATACCGGAATCCGACAAATTGCAATAAAATGCAATATACATGGAAATGAATTTGGTAACATGTACCAATACTAAAAGGCTACAAATGTGATATATTGGTAACATTAAAACCTAATTCACCTAGATTGCACCGAGGGTTAACATCTTAGGTTGACTAAGAAAATAATAGTATTCAATTAAATTAATTATTAAGCATTATCATTAGAGACAGTTTAAATGAGTACTAAAACACTTCCAATTGTGTATTTCAGTTAGCAAAGACTCAGGAAAGGGGAAGGAAACACTGAGTCAGAGCCAAGAGACAGTTATCAGAGGTTTGTGCACAATTAGTTTTTAACTGATTTTGTTTTGAATATTTTATACGATTAAATGACATATTTTCTTATGTATTATGTTTAACAAGCATTGGATTTAATTCAATGATTATTGAAATTGTTTTAGTATGTATGAATTTAGCTTTGTGAAATGGTATTTCCACAAGTATTAAACATTGTTATGAATTGAATAAATTATGTTTTGGAAAATTGTGATAAAACATGTTTTGAATTGTGATGGGCAATTTGCATGGAAAAATGCAAATTTATGATTTGAATTGTGATGAGCATAAAAATTATTGGATATTAGAATTGACTTTGAATCGAATTGTATTGTGATTTATGCTTACTCAAAGGATTGTGATATTGTTTTATATCTCACTATAGATGCTTGACTAGGTTATTACCCGTCTCTCTCATTTGTTGAGAAGACAATGGAGTTAGTTGTGTTTTGATTACCATGGTACGTGCACAGGCTTAGATTCTCCTCTTATTAGAGGTTAGATCTAAGTTTTTTTATGTTATGGCCCTTGCAGAAGATTCATTATTGTGGTGTGTACTGTGCACGATGATTCGATCTCCCCGACCACAGGGAGTTAGAAATTGATTCGACCTCCCCGACCATAGGGAGTTAGAATCACCCCGAAGATGGCCCTTTCGGATTAGTCTTGCATAGTTAGCGAGATAAAGAATGGTTTTTGAGATACAAAATGGTTTTTGAGATACAGAATGTTTTTTAATAATAAAGAATTGTGATTTCAATTATGATTTATATATAATTGATTTTGTTGGAATTACCTTAAATGGTTAGTTATGATTTGATAAATTGAATTTCGTGATCAAAGTCATTTTATACAAATGATTTACATTATTGGCAATGAATATTTTGAGTTTTGGAATTTGATGAGTATTCAGATTTATAAATTATTTGCTGTAAATTTTGTCAATGTATATTGTACTATGTTTTAAATTATAGTTGTGCACCACTGAGTTCACCACTCAGCGATAGCTTTGTATGCTGTCGCAGGTGAAAAGAGCATACAGCAATTGAGTAAGCTTCTTTGAAGAGACATTCAGATCAGCTCCAGGTATACCCATGTACACGGGTTTTGATGTATGTATGTAATAATATGTATATAAATTATTTGAGCAGTTATATAAAAACTCTTGTAAAATATTTTGGTATGTAATTAAATGTTAATTATTGTAAATGTAAATTTGAGATTTCATTTACTTGAATAGTTTTGTAATATAAATTTTGAGTCTTGAAATCAATGAAATGTTTCTTTATGATGAGATTAGTTTGAAAATGAATTGATTGTTTATTGAGATTTGAATTGTGAATTGAAATGAAGTTATTGGAGTTGTATTTGAGAAAACATATTGGGAGCATTTTCTTTTGCAGGATTGAAGAACTGTTTTCTCAAAATACAGCCGGCACCTTGCCGAAATTTTGAAAAAAACTTTATAACACCAGATTTTAATTGATGATTTAAATTTCACAAAAATTGTTTTAAAATCCCTTGTAGTATATCTAATGGGTTATCGATAGATGAAGTATAGTAATTCATTAGGTGTACTACGAGATCATGTTACATCTTACAGGGGAGTAGGGTGTGACATCATAAGTGCAAAACTGTGAACCCAATTGGTATGAAGCTAATGGGGGGTGAAACTAGACACCAAATAGGCCAACTTTCATGTAGAAATGTTGCCAAAATTCTACCTAGAAACTAACCTTAAAAATGACTAAATCCATAATGGCAATCTTGCAAACTCAGATTTTTTGCCATATGAACAGTAGTCATTAGGATAATCATAACTCACTCAAAATAGGTCCAATTGACCTGAAAGTTTTACCATGGATAGCTTAGACGTAGAGCTACAATTCTTATGAAGACACCAATGCCCAGAAATGGCCAGAACCAAGTCAAATAGCTTGCACAAGTTCGGGTACCAAAACTGCCAGAACTAAAAGTGACCTAAAATAGACCAAACTTTGCACTAAAGGTGTAATCTGTCCAGCTTTAGTAAATTGACCATATCTTGGTCTATACAACTCAGAATGAACTGAAATTTTGCCCAGAGTGCAATAAGACATAGAGCTATAATTTTGCTTCTTTGAACAGAAGCTAAAAACCAAGAGAAATAGGACTTTAAGCTAGACCAATCTAGCACACAAAAATTGAGAATTTGACATTTACATACAATGATGCAAGCAATTTGGCAATGAATGCTAACTTGTAAAAATGTAAATTGCATTATATTGACAGCATATTGAATTGTAAATTGTGATATGTTGATACTAGAATCAACTTATGCATGATGTATGAAAAGGTCAACATTTCCATTGACCAGTGAATTGTATAATGACCAGTAAACCCTAAAAATAAATATTTATATCTTATAATATGCCCTAGTTTGCCTAGTTAACTAGTTTGGATAGGTTGGCATGCCAATAGGATTTTGATAGCTGTTCTGTAAATGGCTTCATGCCATACCATGTTTTTACGGCTTATTATGCCGCACTGTGACGTTAATAGCCTACGGCTATACGTATTGTGTTATTATACTTGGCTTATCGCCAGATTTATTATATGGCTTTTTAGCCACACTATTTGCACACCGGGAGACACTTTATGACCGATGGTGTGACGGCCTGAGGTACTAGGTACCCAGTGCTAGTATATCTGTTTATCCAGTCTGGTCAGTGTATAGGCTACACGGGCAGTCAATTAAGACATTATTCAATTCAGGCAGTTAAGTTAAGTTAAGTATACGAAAATTTCAATACAATTAAATTAAGCATTGAATAAAATGAGTAAAAGAGATTAGCAATAGAAACATAAAAAAAATACAATTTGCAGAACCGTAAAGACTTAAAATACAATACAGTTAGAACAATTGATTCCTGGATATCTGAATTATTATTTATTTCTTTCTTTATTTGTATATATTATTTCTTATTATGCTATTACAACACTACGCAGAAATGCTTAGCGCGATGGAATTGCTTCCTGGCGCAGGTACTGAAGGTAAAACCAGTAGACTGTTGACTGAGATTTTTGGAGTCCAGATCTACAAAAGCGTCAGAAGAATTGAAGGTTGTCACCTCCTCAGCAATGCATGTAGATAGGGCTCATTTTAAGCATGTTTTATAATATGTACATTATAATTACTGCTATTATTATAATGTGAATTAGTAATTGTAATTTCATTTGTCTATCCTGTACTTGATAAATTTATGTACTTAATTGGAAAATTTGTATAAGTTAATGAAATATAAGAATTCTGATATTTAAATTGATTATCTAATCATAATGATTCTGAATGAGATTGAGTTTGAGAAATTTTGAGACTGAATCTGAGTTTGAGAAACTGATGAGAATGCTTAGAGATAAACTGAGTTATGAATTTGAGCATATATTGAAATTGTTTTTGGTAGGTTTAGAAGAACTGTTAGTTCAAATTACAGCCGGCACTCTGCCGGATTATTGTTAAAATTTTTGAAATTTTCAAATTAATTAGATTTTGATAATATTAAAAAATAGCCTAAACCTTAAATAAAGTTTTTGAATAAATAAATCAGGAGCTGCAATGAAAACAGATAAGATTAGATGCTCAGGCACTCCATGTGACATGCCTTGCTCGGCTACACTCTAGACGGGTGAGGGGTGTTACATATTGTGAATTTATTATGTTAATTTTAGGTTTCAAGAACTATTGTGTTGCCCCTTTGTGAATGGAAATTTGACTTTGGAATTTCATTGAGTTTTGCATGAAATATTGAACAACTTGTTTTAAATTAGTTTTGGATTCACACTTAGCATTCCAGTACCATTATATTCCTCCTCCGTTTATGGGATTGAGATCGACTATATTCCTCCCTCTCTGGCTTGCCAATTGAGGTTGAGATCGGATGAGTACTCATATAGCTAGCTAGCCACCTCCCTCATTGATTTTGATTAGTGAGGTTATAGATTGCTTTGTTGTGGTGTACAACACGGCATTGATCAGAAATTTTGTGTCATGACCTAAGTTGTGTATGAACTGGCAACATTGTATTTATTAAATTATTTGACAAATTTGTGTTATAAATATGATTTGAAAATTGTAAAATATGATTGTGAAATGTTTGAATTATTATTATCAATGAATGTTTTAATTTCAGCATGTTAAATATTTTTTTATATTGTGCGCCACTGAGTAAATCATACTCAGTGATAGCTTTATTTGCTGTTGCAGATAAGGGGAAAGAAAAAGCAATAGAGTGAGCTGCTTAATTGATGAGGACTTCACTGACATTTTGGTACGGGTATTATTTTATACCCAATGTATTTAGTTTGATGTAAATATAGAATTGTTCATATGTATTGATGTAAATTGAGCAGTTGTATAATAAACTTGTAATAATATTATTTTTGAATTTTATGTTTATAAATTAATTTTTTTATGCAATGTGCATGGATAATTTTGCCGCCATAAATTTCTTTTTTAGGTCTTAAATTTTTTTTCTTTTTTTTTATTGGAGTGGAGCTAGGACCACCCCTTTACCCTTCCATCATATTTTGTAGGTTATGCCATGTCTCCTCATCTTCACTCATTTCGTCTTCTGATGAGACAAATAGTAGGTCATAATAGTTTTCATATTGAATCATGTAATTTTCATACTGTGTTTTAATATGAAAGGGTTTTGGACTTGGCAAATGTTCATAGCGAACAAATATCCGAGAATATGTACCCGTATGGACTAGTATATAATCCAAATATCGGTATTTTTGCCAGTCATCGATGACTGTCTTTGCTCGCCATTTGTTGATTTGGACAAAATGATCTTCGTGATTGCATGGCCAATTTGGAAGATGATAGAGAGGAGGAAGTTTTGTATCCAGATAGAAGTAATTGATTGCATTTTGTAGCTCTCCATTTGGTAATACTTCTGGAGGTGTTGAAATGATTTGTATGTTGACTGGTTTTAGGCGAAATAATAGTCTTCTGACTTCTTGGAGGACTCGATTTCCCAAAAACCTTGTCATTTTATAATCAAATTTTGCAACTAGGACTCCAGCTAACATTCTCCATTTGAATAGTTCTCTTGCATCTAGATATCTGGTTCCAGATATTTGTGCTGTTTTGAAGTGAGGGATGCTAAAATCTAAGCTGTGCTCACAATCTGGATAGATGAGAGGAATTCTGTTAGGATGTTCTTGAGTGCAATGAAAGTGAGGTTTTGAATAGAACTCCCATTTCCATAATCATCCATTGTGATTCTACTGATTATTTTTTGTAAAATGGAGACATTTTTTGAAAACATCCAGCTGTTCCTTAGTTCTAGACTAGATGATGTTAGGTAGGATTTTCTCGTGGATCTCCTGAGGAAGACCATTGAGAACTTGTTGCCTGAATTTCTTCGAAAGACAACGGGTTTGAAAATGATCTAAGGACCTATTGGCACTAAGTGAAGTAAAAAAGACCTCACTATGGTGATAATTTTTCACATTGACTAGTGAAGCCAATGGTAATTTTACACTAAAACCTAGTGGGGATCCTAGGCCTTCAGTCCTTTGCTTTTGTAATTTTACACCGGAATACAGTGGGGATGCTAGGTCTTCAAATTCCTATTTTTTGTAATTCAAGGTGATGATTTTGGTTAGAATTGCATAGATCTAAAGGACTAATTCTGGATGTATGAGTTTTGTATAAAATTTGATTTTATAAAAACTCAATGAATGATTGAGCTACCATGATATGATCCTCATGATATTTAATTCTACTAAGAAGGTCAGCCACATATTCATTAGCTTCCTCGAACTAAATACAAAGTGCATTGAGGGCTGTTACTCCCAACCTTTTATTTTGTATTAAAATCCAGAGATCATCTAATAAACATCGGTGCCTTTCTGTGAGAACATATGCAGTTCTGGTTACATTAATTCTGAACTTTTGAGTAGTAGTTTTGGAGAGGACTATTGGTCCAAAATGGACTAAATCACTGTTGTTTGATGATTTTGCCATCTGCAAAAACTCACAAGGGTTAGTTTGTAATAAGCAGTAATCAAAAAATTGATTTTTGAAAATAAGCTTGTTTTGTAAAGAAATTTCTTTTTGTAAATACTGCCTTATTTTCTGTTCCAAAACAGTTATTTGATTTTCAAAAATAGAATAAGCCTTGATGATATTCAAATTCTTTGTTTTGGGTTATTAAACAAAAGGGAAAAGAAGATCTTGGTTCTTCGTTCTAAAAGAAATACCATCATAGTTGACTTTGAAGGGAGTAATCAAATTGATGAATGGCATCCCTAAAATAATACTATGACTTATATCTCTTATTAAAACGAATGAAGTTTTCAGAAGAAGATTTGAATTGGCTATTGAAGCCTCTGTTTTGTAATTAATTTTGATTTTGGAATTGATTGTAGCTGAAAGTCTTTCAGTAATTTTTTCTTGGAATTTCTTTGGAACAATACTTTCTTTAACACAATTTAAATATGCACCTGTATCAAATAAGGTAATTGTATCAATTTTGAAATCTTTTAAAAAGACTATCGCAATCCTAATTAAATATTTTCTGGAAGAAATTTCATAGAGAATGAACAGAAAATCTTTTGTAGGTTTTTCAACATTTTAGATTTCCAGATTATCTTCTTCTTGTTCTTCTTCTTCTTCAAGTTCTTCATTAGTTTGTTTTGAAAGCGAAATTTGAATTTTCTCTGAATCCTAGGCCTATTTTACTTTAAGTTGATTAAGCTCAACCTTAATGGCTTTTATTTCTTCCTGGAGGCTTTGGACTGAAACTGAGGATTGTTTTGAAGTCTTCTTTCTCCCCAGTATGGCCATAAGGTCATATGTGTTTTTTGCAACAGAGAATAGAATAGAAGGGTTTTGTACTAGTTGTTCTTCAAAAGATTTTAAGAGTTTTCCTAAAAATTCCTTTTATATTTGAGAATCTTCAACCTATGTAAGGATTCTAAGAGTAACTTCTGGTCTTTAGAAAGAACATTGATTTTTAATTTGGGTTTTGTAAATAGTTCAGTTTCTGTATCAGAACTTAAACTAGATGATGAACTTGTGATCAATTCATCAATTTGTAATCCTTCTTCATTTTCTGTAGGTTAAGAATAACTAGACTCACCTTCAGTTTCAACTAAAAGAGCAGTTATCTTATTGATAACTTGTTCTTCTAATTGTAACTCATGAAGTTTTCTATTTAACTTGCAAAAGTTTGTAGTGTGGCCTTTCTTATCGCATTTGTAGTAAGTTAAATCTTTGAATTTTGTCTTGGATTGAGGACTAGTTTTACTAGTTTTTTTTTTTTGAAGGTTTTTTGTAATAGGAATCTTTTTGTGGTTTTGAAGAGTTTTTGTATTTTTGGGATTTTTTATAAGGTTTTTTGCTACAACTTCCTTCACAATCTGGAGTAGGATTCTTTGTTCCTATTTCGAATTGTTTGTAGAAAGATCCTAACTCCTGATGATTTTTTCTCATTTCCCATTTCAGATTTTTTGTCATTTCAAATCCTAACAAATCTTTATGTAATACCCCTCACCCGTCTGTAGTGTAGTCGAGCAAGGTATGCTACATTCAGTGCCAGAGCACTCAATCCTGTCTTGTCGTGTACAATATTAATTTAATTATATTATCTTACATGTAGAATTTTTTTTTATCACATCTTATTTTTGTGGAGACCCAGACAGAGTCTCCCCTGTTTTATTAGTGCTTGGCGGATTTCCTTATTTACCTGTTAAAATTAATCATATCCATTTCATCACATCGTTTCTCATATCAATTATTCATGTACCATATCATACCATTACTCATAAAATTTTCAAGAAAACAAACTTTCATTTCATTCACATAACATTACATACAATAATGTACAATTATATACAATCCAAAATTTAATTACATGTCTCAAAATAATTTACAGCGTTTACTTATGTACAATGATCAAAATGCAAAATCTAAATTTACATGAGCCCTACCAAAACAGACTACTGAGGTGACATTGATACTGTGACAGATCTGATCAAAATGCTATCTAGGCTCTACTACTACTACTGCTACTGCTGGTGATGATCTCCTATACCTACGCAAGGAAACAATCCATCGTGCTAAGCATTTCTGCTTAGTGTTGCAATAATTGAAAAAAAAATAACTAAATAATTGAAATATTTATTCCACGTATAACTTTATAAAGAAATATAGATTTTATGAGTTTATAGTTTTTTACATGTTTATAGAACTTTGGAAGCAATTAAGTTAATCAGGATCTTTTCTGTTCATTTATTTCATGTTCAGTCTTAATACTTATAGCTGTGATCTTTTCATGTACTTATTTAAATTTAAGGTTTATTACTGATATCTGTGCCCAAGTAACTTATGACAGACTACAAAGACTAGATACACTGGAGTATACTAGTTAAACATCTGTATGTCTAACAGGTATACATCTGTCATGTCAGGCATAAGGCTAGCAGGCAGGCATAAAGCCAGAAATAAATCAGGCACAATGGCCAACGGGTAGGCATAAAGCCTGTAGAACAATCATATCAGACATATATTGTCTACCAATGATTATTCCTATGGGCAGTACTATAATCTGTAGTCCCTAATTGGTATACCAATCGATCCATGCTATAAAAATAAGTCTAAGTATACTTTGGGCAAATTAATATTATTAATTACTTATGATCTTATCATTTCATGTCATGCACTATTAGTGCTTTATAGTAGTTTCATGTCAATTTATAGTGGGAAAATAGGTTCCCTCTTCATTTTCATGTAACTTATACATTTAGCAATTCATATAGGTAATATACATGTCATGTATCAAACAATATCTTGAACCTTTCTTTAGGTCCAGATTTGGTGTCTTATCTTCTCCTAGCAAATTGGCTGAGATGTGGCCACTGTTTGGCTACACTTCCTTCATGGAAGTTGTCTCTCTATGTCTTGTATTTGTTTTCCTTTTTTAATAATGTCATTTAGAGTTTTAGAACTCAAGTTATGATCAAATAACCAAACTGTTTCATTAACTCATTCTAGTTCCAGAACCAGGCAAATTCTAGAGTCAGTCTTTCCCTAATTATTTGGACATGTTACAGCCACTTTTAGGCCTAATTCTCTTCATAGAAGTTGTTACCTTATGTCTCATGATCACTTATAATTTTAAATTTCAATTTTTCAAGTTTTTTAGAATTATTTATAGCAAATTAACTGGCCTAGACTCAGGTACCCTATGTCTGCAAGATTCCAGGTTTAGGTCAGTGGGTTTGACTCTCACTTTAGGGTTCTTACACTCAAATTTTGAGAAAAATTTCTAAATCAAAGTTGAAGCCCTATCTCTTAGGTTTCCAGAACAGTTTAGCTCATCCCATTTGGGATTTCCTAGTGAAAGTTAAGATATAAATTCTTTTCTGGGGTCAGGTGGCATTTGAGGCAAATTCTAGGATTTGGTGTACTAACTTATTCTTATAATTTGACTTAGTTCTCTTGGGTTCTGAGTTCTAGTCAAAACATCAATATTGTAGATATATGTCTTATAAAACTTTTGGCACTGGTTTCATTGCTTTTGCAATTTTTTAGACTAAGTTATGGTATTTTTTCCAAAACTCATCGGGTGAGCCTAAATCCAATAAATTCTGGGCAGATTGGTTCTAGACAGTTTTGTTGATCTAATTTGTGCTAATAGTTTGACTTGGTTAGAGGCAGATCTGGGTTCCATGTTCTCCATGAAAAATGTGCTCCTATATCTAACCTTTCCAATGGTTCAAGAGTCAGGTCATTCTGACCTTCCTAGTGTGAGTTATGGCCATTTGAACATTCATTATTCATTTGGTCATTTTTCTGGGTCCAGATTAGGGTTACCCAAATTCAAGCCAATTTTAGGCTAGGTTAGGGATAGTTTTTGGTTATGGTTTCTTCATAAAAAAATGGGGCATTATGACCCTAGTTTCATCTCCAATTGGACCCATACCAATTGGAGCAACACAACTCTATTTATGGCTAAAAAAATCTCATTGGACTCATTGGTCTGAATTTCCTACAAGAGAAATTGCACTCCCAATTTCAAATCCTCCTAACTCCCAAACTTCATTGCACATGCATAGCACTTCAAATGATCAAAAATTAATCTTAACATGCTTAATTTCAAGACATAATGCAAAATTACCAAAATTAGGTCAAAATCCTAACTCAATATTCTCAACACCATACAAACTCAATGCAATATCACTTCTAATATATATAAACTCATCAATCAACATCACTAAGCTAATTTATATCAATTAAAAGCATCAATTCCCACATTACATCGTGGTTGCTAAAAATTAAATTTCTACATACTCCAAGTTTTCTTTTAATTTCATAAAATTTACACTTAAGTTAACATGCCTAAGCTAGTTAAAGAAGAAAGAAACTTGTTTAGGCACTAACCTCTTTGGAGAGATTTTCTCCCTTCAATTTCCTTCACTTTCTTTGGTTTTCTTGACTGCCAAACACGTTCCCAAGATGTGGGTTCAAGTTTTAATGAAGGAAATTTAGGGTTTCTTGGTGAGAATCATGGGAATAGAAGAGAGAGAAATGAAAAACTTTTCATGGAGGTTGGGAAAGAGCTTTGGCCGGCCATGGTGAGAAAGATGAGCTGAAAATATTTTCATTTTTATCTCAATTTATATTGATAATTATCCCTTTAAAAGGCTTGGATAATTCTAATTGGTTAGAAAATTTAGTTTATTCATTTATGACATCATGCTTATATCATAAATTAAATTAAATTTCATTTTCTTTTCTCCTTTCTTTTGTTCATTTTTAATTAATTTCTCATCAATCTTAATTCATATATTAGGTCATATAATTCACCTAATTAAATTGACAAGTTGATCAAAAATTGTCTCTGAAGGTAAAATGACCAAAATGCCCTTCATTTTGCTTAACGGGCTAAAATCATCTATACCGATTGATTTAATTTTTCTTGGGTTTTCTTAGTAATTTATTGTCATCAAACCCTTAATAACTCTTTACTAGAGTCCCAAGAATTATTTCACAGAGTTTTTCCCAAGTCTAGGGTTGCTAACAGCCTTTACCATTACTTCCCATTAGGGTCACCCATCGCTATGACCCCGGTTCGTTTAACTGAGTTGCACTTTACTTGTTTTATTTTTCCTTGATTTTTCTTAGTCTTTATTCAGTCAATTTATGCCTCTTCACTCTAATTTGAATGTAGTTCTAAGCATCATATGTCACACCTTACCCCTTTGTAAGGCATAACATGATCCCGTAGAATACCCAATGAACTATCGAACTTCACCTACCGATAACTCATTAAGTACCCTACAAGGGATTTTAAAACAATTTTCTTATTTTTAGTAAGTGGTGAGCATTTTCTAATAAGTAACTAGTTAATATTTTTGGTCCATTTTAGTTTTTCGCAAATTTTATAAAAATTTTGACGGAGTTTCGTTTATATTTTGAGAAAACAGTTCTTCAAATACTTGTAAAAAGCACTTCTAAAAAAATGTTTTCTCAACAACTACTTCAATTTCACAATCAAACTCAATCCATTTCAACAACTCCACAATCATTTTAATCAATTTCTCAAGTTCAAAATTCAATAATCCTCAAAATACTAACAATACATTTCATTCAAATTAAATAAAACAGTTCCACTCATTTTTCATTAGAGACAAAACAATTTATATATATATATATCATTACAAAATTTACATCAAAGGAAATTCAAACTAAATTTTTTTATTACAAACTTCATACAAACTTTGTACAAGCTGCTCAAGACCTATTTACATGTCCATACTTTTATATACAATACATACATCAAAAGAAATATTTACAATTAGGGTATAAATTATACCCGATGATTTTAAGCTGATAGCTCCTCACACCTCAGCAGCTCAGTCTGCTGCTCCTCTAGTCTCTGTATCTGCGACAGCAATAAAAGCTATCGCTGAGTACTAGGACTCAGTGGTGCACAACATACTAAAATAATCTTTATGCAAAACTTAAATCACATTTATTCAAAAAAATTTGACTAAACATGAGCATTAAACACGAAACATGAACTATGAGATTTTAATGCAAACCAAGTTCATTTCAAAGTATTAAAACACATTTCATAAAACCCACAGTTAGATCATGCCATTCGAAACAAATAGAATCTCAATAGCCAGAGGCTAAAGAGAAATCACATCACAAGGTTAGCTAGCTCAAATATATGGATATCCATTCACATCCTCTTCTACTGGCACACCTCAACACTTCTCCAGAGAAGGAATCAAAATTCGAAACTAATTACCCCCACTAGTCGTGCTAGTGAGGTGTTCAAATATATGGTCATAATACTGTGGTTTCAAAACTTATCTTAACAATTTGCTAAATATTGTCATTTCAAATATACATAATAACATTTCAACAATTTAGATCAAACATCATAAGAATGCTATAATCCAATATTTCACATTATTCAAAACAGTATGCAAAAGATGATTATAAAAAGTATACGTTGTGCACAAACCTCAAGCGAGTCGCCTCTTGGCCTTGACTCGGTTCCTCGGGTTCCTTCCCGGTATTCTTTTCAACTAAAACACACAATTTTACAATGTTTCAGTACCATAATTTAACATAAATCCAAAAATAAATTTAGCCTTATTTTTACCTAGCTCTAACGTGCTAAACTCGACGTTCTCGAAATTTTGTGTTTCGGGTTACTATTCACTACACTATTCAAGTCAAATTGTTGACTTTCTAAGGCTTAATAGGTATGGAAACTCCAACTTCACCCACATACCACATTTTGGTCACTAAACTTGTTAGTTTTGGTCATTTTCTCAAAACTTAGGTCTTTTAGGCAAAATGGCCAAATTTTCAGTTTTGGTGTCCCTAATTGTACTATTTCATTGGTCATTTTACTGTTGGAATTTGGCAAAACTTTCTTCATAGAAAATGTTCCCTATTGTTTTAAGTTTATTTTCCTTTTTGAATCACTCCAATTGGAGTTTTGTAGCTCAAGTTATAAGCAAATTACGTTTACTGTTCATGCTGTAAAATTTTGTTCTGGCAGATTATTAATTCCAAATTTGTTCAGCAATTTGATCAAGTTAGGTCCATAATTTGGTCTAACTTTCTTCATATGAAATGTTATACTATGCCTTAGGTTTCCATCGGTTTAAGAATCACCTAAATCTGAGTTTTCTAGATAGAGTTATAGCCATTGAAACTTTACTATTCACATGGCAAATCTGCAGTCTGGAGATTCAGTAATCCAAATTTGCTCAGTAATTTGATTTGGTTAATGGCATAAGTTGGATTTATGTTCTTCATGAAAGTTTTATATCTATATCTCATCTAACCATTGGTAAAATTTCAGGTCATTTTGACCTGCCTAGCTCGAGTTATGACTAAATGAACAAACACTGTTCATTTAGTTAGGTTGTGCAGAGGCAGACTGTGATTTCTCAACTTTAATCAATTTGTTCACTAGGTTTTAGTCACTTTTTGGGCATGCTTCCTAAATGAAAATTGTGTCATTTAGTGCCTATTTTCATCCCCAATTGGTTACATATCCATTGGACTTGTAAAATTTCATTTTTGGTCCCTCAAAGGAGATTTTGGTCATGCTGCCAGCACATGACCTTATCCAATTCGAATTGGCTTTTAATTCCAACACTTCTAACACACCTCATTTGGTCACAAATGACTATTTTTCACTTCATATTAGGTCAAAGACACCATTTACAAATTTCTCCAAATTTTTTCCTTAAAACCCTAGGTCTCAAACCCTAACCACTCTAATCCATTGCAATTAACTAATTCAAAGCATATAAACACAATCTTTCAACTCATTCATGCATCTTAACATGTTTAACTCAATCAAACTCATACAAATCACTCTCCCCTCCCTACTGGACGAATTTCAGTTTAGTCCCTCACACATATTTTTTTTTTTATTCTAAGTTTATTTACAAGTAATTCAAGCTAAAAGCACAACAAATAATCTCAAACTTTCAAATTAATGTGTTTACCTCAACTTTGATATCCAATCTTCAATTTTCCTCCTCTTTTCTTCTTTCTTTCTTGTTAAATTTCTTTCTCAAGGGAAAAGGAATAAGGTTTTATGGAGTGATTATAGAAGAAGTTGGTATTTGGTAAGGGTTTCAAAGCTTGAAGCAAGCTTAAAATGAGATTTGCAATGGTGAGGGAGGGAGAAGGATGGAGATGTCCACTTTGAGGAAGATGAGGCTTTTAATTTTTCTTTTCTTTTCTTTTCTTTTGTCTTTTATCTCTTTAGGAAGACAAAAAATCCAAATAAATAAATAAATTAATTATATTCTTTATGGCATCATGCATGAGGTCATGCATGATGTCATCACCTTTTAACTTTTCCATTCTCTTCTTTTTTTATTTTTTTTTTATTTTTTTTATTTTTCTATTAGTTCTTTAATTTAATTTTCGATTCCAAAATTTTCTTTTCTCCGATTTTATTTGACAGTTAGGTCAGGAGTCAGCTCTCGGGGTCAATTGACTAAATTGCCCCTCGCCTGTTCATCCCGGTTTGCAAATAATCCAATATTTCTTCTGGTTCCCTGACCTAATTATTTGACTGGCTTAACAGTTCTTTTTCGTGATTTTCTCTTTTCCACTGTGTTCATAAGGGTCCTAAGGACCACGGCGTCACATTTTACGGTTCGAAATTTGAGTTTAAAATGACTTCGCAGTCATTCCCGAGAAGGTCACCCATCGCTGTGACTCTCGGCTCGTTTAACTTCTTATGTTCTATTTTTCTTGTTTATATTTAACTAATTGGACATTACTGATTATTTTTGTTATGGCTTGTCTAGTTGTCTTAAGTGTGGTTCTAATCTCCTTAATTGTCCAGACCGACACCGGTCACCGGAACAGTGAAATATACTAGGCTATGCAAATAGGGGTGTTACATCCTAGCTATCCGAACAGACATTAGTCGTTGGAATAGTAAAATGTACGGACTACCTAAAGTGAGGGCGTTACACTTTAGACCTTCTTTTTGAGTGAGACTGACTAGTTCACCATAGTTTAATTGATTATACGGGATTTGATTTGCAAATACTTCCTTGATTTTATTCCTAACCTTTTCTCCTAAAAGGGTTAGAAGTCCTACAAGGAATTTTTCTTTCCAAAAAGGTTGATTAGAGTCTTCTCTATGCATTGCCCTAGTAAGGAAAGTGTTTTTGTAATGCTGAAAATCACTCAATTTTTTGCATCTAAGGTTTGAAAGAAGTTCGACATTCTTATGCTTAAGATGAGATGGATCACCTACGAAATGTAAGGAAATTGTTACAATCAAGGTGGCTACTGCATCTGGGATTGATTGACCTAACTCATCAAGAATTGGCACGCCATCTTCTTGAGTTTGTATGGATTCTAGAATCTCATATTTTTGTAGGTTCGTGAGATGATAATCCCACCATCCTTTGAGCTATCCTGAGAATCCTGCAATGAGGAGTTTACCAATAGCTCTGTCTGGGGTCCCAATTTGGGTTTTGTAAGCATTTGCTGCCATTTTCATTTGCTGGAGCAAATTCAAGTTATTATATTCAGACATACTGTCTATGTTCCATTCATAGACAGTAGAGGCATTGAATTTAGATTGTGTCAGAATTTTAGATCTATTTTCTATGTCTAAGTCTACAGCTGTTATTGGGAAGGGTGTTGCTACCCGTGGCCAATAAAGTCTATTGATTTGTAAAGGTTTCGAAGACTGAATTTCTTCAGCTTGCATAAGCTGGTTTTCTTGGCTTTGGATATATGAATCTGAATGTCCCTCAATTATATCGACACTCCTTTGGAAAGTTTGAGGTGTTTTCAGGTGCTACTGGAGTAGAAGTCAAAGCTTCTAGCCTAGTTTTCATGTCTCTCAAAGCTTGGATAAATTCAGAATTGTTGTCATTTTTTAAATCTTTCTGACTATTTTTGGAGACTTAGAATGGTTTGAAGATTGGGTTTTTTAGTTTTGTATCTAGCTTAGTTTCAACCTGGGAAACTGTAACCTGTTGGGTTTATTCCATTTTTTGTAATTGCTTACCTATGGTGTGTAAATGAGCATTTGTAAAGTTATTTTGTAGAATAATGTTTTTTATAGTCACATAATCATTTTCATTTGGAATTTTGTAAGGGGCTGCTTCTACTATTTGGTATAACTGGGGAATTTTCACTTTCCTAAGAGGAGGATGTTCAGACTGTATTTTTCTACCATATGAAATTTCCCATTCAGAAATTTTGTTTCTAGCAGTTACAGGGTTAACAGACAGTTTTTCCTTTGTTTTCTTTAGAAGAGTTTTTAGAGCCACAATAAACTCTGATTGATTGTCTTCTAACTCCTGTTGTTTAGGTCTTGAAATCTAAAAAGGTTTTGAAACTGGATCTGATTTTTTAAAAGTTTTTGGTATTTTGGAAAACGGATATGAAATGTTATGTTTTTTAGCATACATTTCAAACCAGTCAAAGAAAAGAATATGAACTTTATGTTGGTATATAAAGTCATAATATTCCTTTTGAATTTCTTTCCTTTGATTATTGAAATTTTTAAAAAACCACATTTGCTTTTTATGATTTTTAGGAGAATAAATATCATCATGCAAATATTGTTTATCTACTTCAAATTCTTTTTTAAGCACATTAAGTTCATGGTTTACATTTTCTATAATGGCTGAAAAGGTAGGTGAAGTAGGTTCTGACTCCATTTGGGTTTCAACCTGAACAGACTCATTTTATAAATTTGTATAAACTGGATGTGGAACATTTGTAGAGTAATCTACATTTTGTAAAGTGGATCTAGGTATTTCTGAAGTAAAAAACCTAGAAGAGTAAGGTAAGTCTGAGGTAGAATACCTAGGCTGAATATTTTGTATTCCAATTGGTTTTGTAACAGGCAAACTAATGATAGAAGGTATACAAGACACTTTTCCTATGTCTACAGTACTGGATGTTGAAGAATCATCTAAAAACCTAAAGCTTCTGTTAAAGCTAAGGCTAATTCTTCCAATGTCATACTGGGTTATTTGCCTTAGTTGAATGTTTGGCTCAACTATTTTTGAAGATTCTGGTTCTACTGCACCTTCTAAGACCCATTCTTCTGGTAGGGTTATGTCCTTCCATTGGATAGATCGAGGGATTACGGTGTTGGATTTTGTAAGATCAGTTTGTAAAAGCAAAGTTTCTCCTCTTTTACTTTGAAACTTATGTTTTGTAGGAAAAGCAAAAACCATAGCTTTGTAATGAATTTTGTAAATCAGTGCGAGGGGAATAAATTCGTCAAGCATTTTATAATTGTGGGTTTTGATTTGTAAGATAAGGCTTTTGTAATATTACTGTCATTCAATGAAATAATAAAATTTAGATAGAAATCAAAAGAGATTGGTCCACTACACAAGCTAGACTCTACTTGTAACATCTCTATTTGCATAGCCTAGTATATTTCACTGTTCCGGTAATCGGAGTCGGTTCGGACAATTAAGGGGATTAGAACCACACTTAAGACAACTAGATAAGCCATAAACACAAATAATTAGTAATTGTCAATTAGTTAAGTATAAATAAGAAAAACAGAACATAAGAAGTTAAACGAGCCGAGAGTCACAGCGATGGGTGACCTTCTCGGGAAGGACTGCGAAGTCGATTTAAAGTCAAATTTTGAACCGTAAAATGTGATGTTGCAGTCCTTAAGACTATTACAAACACAGTGGAAAAGAGAAAATTACAGAAAAAGGTTGTTAAACCAGTCAAATAATTAGGTCAGGAAGCCGAAAGAAATATTGAATTATTTACAAATCGGGTTGAACCGGTGAGGGGCAATTTGGTCAATTGACCCCGAGAGCTGACTTTTGACCTAACTGTCAAATAAAATTAGAGAAAAGAAAATTTCGAGATTAAAAATTAAATTAAAGAACTAATAGAAAAATAAATGAAAAAAAAAAAGAAAAAGAAAAAGAAAAGTTGAAAAGGTAATGACATCATGTGGTGACATAAGCATGATACAATAAATTTTTACTTTTAAAAATTAAAATTTTGGGATAATTTCTAACAATTAAAAAGACAAAAAGAGAAAAGAAAAAAATTGGTCTTCTTCTTTATCTTCAATGCTGTCCACTCTCTCTCTCCCATCCCTTTCATTTCCTTCATGAAGCCTCCATTAAAGCCACTTAAAGCTCCCTTAAACCCTAAATCTTGCCATGAAATCTCTACATCCCATAACTAAAACTTGTGTTTGAGCTTTGATAAGAAGGTTGGGAGTAAATAAATCAAGCAAAGTTTGAAGAATTGGAGAGACAAATTCTGCTCATTCAAGGTAAGCTAATCCAACCTTTCTTTTTAGTATATATGATGGATTTAGGGTAGAAATGAATGAGATTATATGAAGAAATTGGAAAATATTGCATGATTAGGAAGAGAGGGAATTTCGGCCAGCATGTGTGGGGGGTGTGATTTGCATGGTTTGATTGATTTAGAGGGGAATATGAACATCAAGTAGTTGAGTGATTATAGTTAAATGCTTTGAATTAACTAAATGCAATGAATTAGTGAACTAGGGTTTTGGACATTTAGGGTTTAGGAGTCAAACATGTGAGAAATTGTGAAATGATATGTTTGACCTAGTTTGAGGTGAGAAATGGTCATTTGTGACCAAATGAAGTGTGTTGGAAGTGTTGGAATTTGGTTTAAATTCAGATTGAATGTGGTCATGCTACAGGCAACAGGACCAAGGTCCCTTTGAGGGACCAAAACTGAAAATTTACAAGTCCAATTGGTATGAGACCAATTGGGAATGAAAATAGACACAAAATGACACAATTTTCATTTAGGAATCATGCCTAAAAAGTGACCAAAACCTAGTGAACAAATTGACCAAATCCGGATTTTCTTAGTCTGACCTGTACAAAAATGACCAAATGAATAGTATTTGTTCATTTAGCCATAACTTGAGCTAGGCAGGTCTAAATGACCTGAAATTTTACCAGTGGACATTTGACATATAGACCTAAAACTTTTATGAAGAACACAAATCCAAATTATGCCATTAACCAAGTCATTTGGCCACCCAAATTTGGTGACCTAAAACTACCAGAACTAGTTGGTGCCCAGAAATCTAGGTTAAGTCCAATCCGGCAGCCATCATTCAAATGGTTATAACTTGAGCTACAAAACTCTAATTGGAGTGATCCAAAAATGAGAATAAAGTTAAGACAATAGGGAACATTTTCTATGAAGGAAGTTTTGCCAAATTCTAACAGAAAAATAACCAATGGAACAGTGCAACTTAAGACACCAAAACTGAAAATTTACAAATTTGCCTAAAAGACTTAGAATTTGAGTAAACAACCAAAACCAACAAATTTAGTGACCAAAATGTGGTATGTGGGTGAAGTTGGAATTCCCATACCTATTAAGCCTTAGAAAGTCAACAAATTGACTTGAATAGTGTAGTGAATAGTAACCCCGAAACACAAAATTTAAAGAACGTGAATTTAGCACATTAGAGCTAGGTAAAAGTGAATTTAAATTTATTTTTGGATTTATGCTAAGTTATGATACTGAAACACTGTGAAACTATGTGTTTTAGTGGAAAAGAACACCTGGAAAGAACCCAAGGAATCGAGTCAAGGCTAAGAGGCGACTCGCTTAAGGTTTGTGCACAACGTATTTTTGTAAATTATCTTCTGCATATTGTTTTGAACAATGTGAAATATTGAATTGTGACATTATTATGATGCTTTTGATTTAAATTGTTGAAAGTTATTTGTGTATATTTGAAATGGCAATGTTTAGCAAATTGTTAAGATAAGTTTTGAAACCACAGTGTCATGACCATATATTTGAACACCTCACTAGCATGACTATTGGGGGTAATTAGTTTTGAATTTTGATTCCTTCTCTGGCTGAAGTGTTGAGGTGTGTGCCAGTAGAAGAAGAAATTGAATGGATATCTATATATTTGAGCTAGCTAGCCTTGTGATGTGACTTCTTCTTAGCCTCTGACTATTAAGATTATATTTTTTTCGATAACTGTGGGTTTTATAAAATGTTTTTTGATACTTCGAAATGAAATTGTTTGGATTAAAATCTCATAATTCATGTTTTGTATTTAATTCTCATGTTCAGTCCAATTTTTGAATAAATATGATTTAAACTCTACATAAAGATTATTTTAGTATGTTGTGCACCACTGAGTCCTAGTACTCAGCGATGGCTGTTATTGCTGTCGCAGATATAGAGACTAGAAGAGCAGCAGAGTGAGCTGCTGAGGATTGAGGAGCTACCTGCTTGAAGTTATGGGGTATATTTTATATCCTGACTGTAAAAATTCATTTTGATGTATGTAATGTACGTAATTGTATGGACATGTAAAACTGGTCTTGAGCAGCTTGTACAAAAGTTTGTATAAAGTTTGTAATAAATTTTAGTTTGAATTTTCCTAATGTACATTTTTAGTATGATGTATATAGATTGTCTATCTTTAATGAAATATGAGTGAATGAAATTGATTGATAGTATTTTTATGATTATTGGAATTTTTGGAAATCGAGAAACGAGGATTGTTGAATTTTGAAATATGAGAAATTGGTTGAGATTGATTGTGAAATTGAAGAAGTGGTTGAAATAAATAATTGGAAGTGCTTTTTACAGGTATTTGAAGAACTGTTTTCTCAAAATACAGACGACACTCTGTCGAAATTTTTATAAAATTTGCAGAAAAATAAAATGGGCCAAAAATTTTAACTAGTTTTTAACTTTAATTAAATGTTTTAATACCTATTAGAAAATGCTCACCACTTATTAAAAGTAAGAAAATTGTTTTAAAATCCCGTGTAGGGTACTTAATGAGTTATTGGTAGGTGAAGTTCGGTAGTTCATTAGGTATTCTACGGGATCATGTTATACCTTACAAAGGGGTAAGGTGTGACACTACTGAACTAAGTAATGAGTCCTGAAAGTTTATGAACCTAGTATCTCTAAGAACTGCTAGGATTGAGGTGTTCAATCTTTCTTTTATAAGCGGTTTAATTCCAACTTGAACTAAACCTATGTGGATGTATTTGCATTGTTTTTCACGGTGTTTTTGTAAGGATTTTTAAGACAGAAGAGAAATCGTCTCAAAAGGTTTTGTAATCTGAAGATCTCTCTCTTCAGTTTTGATTGTGAAATCAGTTTTGAAAAAATTAAGTTTTGTAGTCTGATAGATCTGATCCTTTTGTACTTTTGGAATTTCCCAATTATCTATACATTTTTCAAAATCTTCAATTATAATTTCTTCACTATTAACTATCTTTCTCGACTCAGAGGACGAGGTAGAAGAGTTTGAAGAAGAAATAGTCCTACAGAAAATAGGATTCATACTTAAAGAACTTTTCTAGGTTGATCTTTTGAGTTAAGTGAGGTAAACGCCAAAGGAATCACTGCCCTAAACACGCCTTCACTCAACTAACAAAGATGGGACTTACAACCCGGGCTTGTTTACACCTCTAAAGAAGCTATCTTATCACCTTAAGATCATCTTACTAACCTCTTAAAAATGTTTAAAGGTGAATCTGAATCTTAAATATAACCTTATATATATAAGCTGCGGTCCTAAGGACTATTACGAACACAGTGGAAAAGAGAAAATCACAGAAAAGAATTTTTAAGTAGGTCAAATAATTAGGTTAGGGATCCAGAAGAAATATCAAATAACTTGCAAACTGGATCAGACCGATGAAGGGCAAATTGGTCAATTTACCCCTAGAGGTGACTCCTGATCTAACTGTCGAATAAAATTTGAGAAATAAAAATTTTGAAATGTAGATTTAAATTAAAGAACCATGGAAAAATAAAGAAAAAAGAAAAGAAAATGAAAAAAATTGAATTATGACCTCATCAAGATGACATCATGTATGACATCAAAAAGTTATTTTAATTTAATTATATTTTTGACTAAGTCAATTGTTGAGATAAATACATAAAAATAACTAATTAAAAGAAAAATTATTTTAAGTCTTCTTCCTCCCCTTGGCCGCCCCATCTCTCTCTCTTGTCTCTCTCTCTAATTTCCACCATGAAAGTTAAATTTCAAGCTTTTTAAACCCTAAATCCCTTACTTTCCTTAAAGAAAAATTGTTATTGAGCCTTGAGAAGAAGATTGAAGAAGAATTGAAATTCAAGGCTGAGGTTAGTAGTTTGAATTGGAATTTCTTTGTTTAATACTTATGTTTTTAGTTTAAGTAGCTTAGATTTTAACTTAAAATCAAAAGAAAAAAAAACTTGTTGGGGGAGTAACTAGAAATTTGGCTAGCCTTGGGTGTGGTTTGAATTGATGGAATTTTGTGAAATTAAAAGATTGTTTAGGTTGAGTTATGTATGTAGGTATGGATATATGTTTTGAATGCATTAGATTTGAACTTTATGTAATTAGGGTTCTTGAGTATTTTGATAATGGGGAAAAAAATTGGAGAATTGGTTAATTGATGCCATTGACCTTACTTGAGTTGAGAAATGGTCAATTGTGACCATTTGTGGTGTGTGCGAATTGCTAGAACCAAGTTTCAATTCGGATTGGTTAGGGTCAGTATGTTGATAGCTTGACCTAAGTCCCTTTCAAGGACTAAAGCTAAAACTTTACCAACCCTGGTGTGAGGTCAATTGGGAATGAAAATAAACACAAAATGACACATTTTTTATTCAGGAACCATGCCCAGAAAATGACATTAGGATAGTGAACAATTAGGCCAAATTCGGATTTGGGCACACTGCCCTGTACAAAAATGACCAAATGAACAGTAATCACTTAAATGACCATAACTTGGTCTAGGAAGGTCCAAATGACCTGAATCTTATACCAATGGAAAGCTAAGACATATCCCTACAACTTTAATGAAGAAAACAAACTCAAATTTTGATCATAACTTATCCAAAAAGTCACTTGCAGTCAGCATACAAAAACTGCCAGTATTCAGAAAATGCCCAGAATTCTGGGTAATAATAAATCCGGCCAGCCCCATTGAAATAGTCATATCATGGGCTACAAAACTCCAAATGGAGTGATTCAAAAAGGGAATTAAAGTTAAAACAATAAGGAACAACTTCTATGAAGAAAAATTTGCTAAATTCTAACAGCAACATGACCAATGGAACAGTAAAAACAGGACACCAAATCTTGAAAATTTGAAATTATGCCTAGGAAACCTAAAAATCTAAAGAGCAACTAAAATCAACAAAATTGGAACCCAAAATGTGTTATGTGGGTATAATTGGATTTCCCATACCTATTAAGCATAAGAAAGTCAATATATTGACATGAATAGTAACCCCGAAATGAAAATTTCGAAAAACATTAGTTTAACCATATTGGGGCTAGAATTAAGTATATATGAATTAATTATTGGATTTATTGTGAGATAAGATACTGAAACACTATAAATTGCGTGTTTAAGCTGAAAAAGACCTAGATAAGGATAGAGCAAACTGAGTCAAGGCCTAGAGGCGACTCACATTAGGTTTGTGCACAATAACTTCTCACTTTCGATTTACTATTAGAAAATTCATTAGAATACATCTTTGGAGCATTTTATGCTAAATATTATCTTGAGAAATATTGTGTTGCCTACTTTGTAAATGGAAATTTGAAATGAAAATTGATTAATGTTTTGAATGAAATGTTGAATAATATGATTTTGAAATTGTTTTTTATTCACACTTGGCATGGCAGTCCCTTACTATGTTCCTCCTCCACTTGTGGGGTTGAGTTTGATATTTGATCATTTTCCTCCCTCTCTGGCTTGCCAGTTTGAGGTGAGTTTGGATGAGTACTCATTAGCTAGCTAGCCACCTCCCTCATTGATTTTGATTAGTGGGGTGAGTTTGCCTTGTCGTAGTGTACAACATTGCATGTTTGGAAATTTTGTGTCATGGCCTAAGTTGTGCTATTGATTGGCAACATTGTGTTTATTAAATTGTTTGATTAAATTTGTGTTATATTAAGCTTTGAAAATTATGAAACATTTAAATTATGATTTGTGATGAATGTGATTTGAAAATTGAAATGTGATTGTGAAATATTTGAACTGTGAATTAATAACAAATGTTTTATATTTTGCATTTTATATTTTATTGTGCACCACTGTGTATTTTTATACTCAGCGATAGCTTCTTTTACTGTCGTAGATAGGGAAAATGACATAGCAGCAGGGTGAGCTGTTACAGTAATAAGGGAGCACAACTTGAAGATTTTTGTACGGGTATATTATTTATACCCATTATGTTTTGGTTAATGTAAATATGGTATTGTCATATGTATGTATGTAAAATTGAGTAGTTATACAGTAAATTATAATAATATTACCTTTTGGATTTTTATGCCTGTAAATTAAATTGTGATTGTAAATTATTTATTTTGAATGCAATGTGTATAAATGAATTTGAAATATTTGAGATGACAATTTTGTTTTGAATTATGGAGATTGGGTTGATTTGTATTGATTGAAAGTAATGGTGTATATTTGGGAGTGCTTTTCTACAGGTAAAATTTTTAGTTTTTGTAAATACTGTCAGCACTCTGCTGAAATTTTTCCAGAGTTTGTGGGAAAATAAAATTGGTCAAAAATTTTACATAGCTTTTCAACTTCAATTAAATATTTTTAGTTCTTACCAAAAATGCTCACCACTTCTAAAAAGTAAGAAAATTATTTTAAAATTTCTTGTAGTGTATTTAATGGGTTATTGGTAGGTGAAGTTCAGTAATTCATTAAGTATGCTATGGGATTATGTTATGCCTTACAGAGTGTCACACCCTACCCCTCCGTAAGGCATAACATGATCCCGTAGTATACCTAATGAATTACCAAACTTCGTCTACTGATAACCCATTAAATACACTATAAGGGATTTTAAACCTTTTCTTATTTCTTTTTACAGTGGTGAGCACTTTTGATAGGTGTTAAATTTTTTTTTAACTAAAATGAAACCAATTAACAAATCTGAAGTATCAGTAATTTCTGTAAAAATTTTGGCAGTGTAAAACCCTTATGTTCGGTAGTGCGTTCTACTGTTCCTGTGACCAGTGTTGTCCGGACAGCTAGGATGCCTAGAACTACACTTAGATATGAGTGAGGAGACATAAAATAATGAAATACAAGAAAAGAAAATACAAGAAAAACAAAGGAAAAATAATAGCAATGAAATGTAACCAAGTTAAACGAGCCGAGAACCCTAGTGATGGGTGACCGCACCAGGAAGTCACGACGTGGACCGTTGACTAGCCCTGGATCGCGGAGAACCTTGGAAAATATTTTTAGGACTTAAAAAAATGTCTATTGAAGTATAAATACCATTAGAAATATCAAAGAAAAATTAATCAATTAGTGCAAAGAAAAGTGAGAAATCGAGAGAACGACAAAATTTGGTGTTACCGAAAAATCAGGAATGTAACCCGAACAGGGACATTGTAGTCATTTGACACCCTGAGTTGTCTTTTGACCTAAATGTCCATTAAAAATAAATGATATTACACTTGGAAAATGTCATGAAAAAATTAAATTGATGGTACCTAATGTAATAGCAAAAATTGGGAGTTAAATGTGGGAAAATGAAACCTTAGGATAAATAAACATTAAATTAACACATAGTGCTCTACTAACTCACCTAAGTGGACCACTACATCTTCATTTTGGATAGATTTTCATCTTCCTCAAACTCCCAAGAACCAGCTAAAACCAAAGAAGATAGAAAACCTCCATGGCCGAATTTGAAGAAGCTTTATGCAAGCATGATCCAACCATGGAAACCTCAAGCCTCCTTCATTAAAAGTTGTCCATACACCTTGGGCAGTAGATAGGTAGCAGTAAGATCAAGTTTAGTCAAGGTTTTGAAGAGTTTCCAAAGTGGTAAGTAGGTATTTTTGATGCTTGCTTCATTAAAGTTTGTGTGGATGTTATGGGTAGTTGAATTGTGGAAAGATTTTTTGGAGTTTGATGTTTAAAGGGAGATGTATATTTTTGGTAGCCATGAAAACTCCATAAGAACAGTTTATCTTTGCATATAAATGGTAGATTAAAGTGTTGATGAAGTGTTTATGTGTGTAGGAATAAACTGGGTGATGTATACTAAATGTATATGTGAATGTACACTTGACTTTGGAAGCTTGGAAAGCTAATTAAAGAAGATTACAATTCAGCAATTTGAAGTGTGAACCAAAAAAATGTTGTTTCATGGTTTAGTTTATGGAAATTTATTGTTGAATTATGGTGCTTGTTATGGCAGTTGTACATATGTATAAAGGTGTGAGTTTGGACATGTGAATGAGCTAGGTTATGTGGTTAAATTGTTTGTAATTTTAACTTGAAAAATTCTGGACTATAATGTGCATATTGAGTGTGGTTATAAGCTGCCAAAATGACCAAAAATGTGTTGTGAAATGTGTTTATGTTATGGTACAAAATAGAAATTGCATGAATTTGTAACTTGGTAAGTGTTAAAAGTGTAATTGATGAGTGATGAACAATGTGCAATAGGGCAGTGTGTGTTTTGGGCTTAGAACCTTAAGTGTGTGGCTCCAATTGGTATGAGACCAATTGGAAGTGAAACTAGGAATAAAGAGTGCCAACTTTCATGAAGGAAGCTTACCAAAATTCTGCTTGGAAGGTAACTTGAAAAATGACTAAATCCGGATTAGTGCATTTAAGGCCTGAAAATTGACCATTTGGGCAGCAGTTAGTGTTTTGGCCATAACTCACTCAAAACAGGTCTAATTGACCTGAAATTTTTACCATGAATATCTGAGACATATATCTACAAGTCTTATGAAGACACCAAAGCCCATAAATGACCATAAGCAAGTCAAATAGCTTGCAGAAGTTCAGGTCCAAAAACTGGCCGAACCAAAAGTGACCTAAAATGACCTAAAGTGACAAATTTTGGTACATTCTGATTAGCAATAGTAAAATGACCATAACTTGGCCTAGTAAACTCAGAATGACCTGAAATTTTGTCGGCCACAAATGTGACATATTGGTAACATTAAAACCTAATTCACCTAGAATGCATCGAGGGTCGGCATCAAGAGTCGACATCTTAGGTTGACTAAGGAAATAATAGAACTCAATGAATTAATTATTAAGCATTATCGTTAGAGACAGTTTAAATGAGTACTGAAACACTTCAAATTGTGTTTCTCAGTTAGCAAAGACTCAGGGAAAGGGAAAGAAACACTGAGTCAGAGCCAAGAGACAGTTATCAAAGATTTGTGCACAACATTTATTTCTTTTGACATTTTCAATTGAAATAAATTATGACTATTTGTATATTATTGTTTTCAATTGTGGAAATGTATTTAAATGGATACTTATTGCTTGAAAAGCATTGTAAATGGTTTGAAACTGTGAAAAATTGTTTGAATGATATTTGATGGATACTTATTGATTGAAAAGCATTGTGAATGGTTTGAAACCACAGCTATCATGTATATTGATTGAATTCCTCACTAGCTTGTCTAGTGGGACGAATTGAATTCCCTCCTTGGCTGAAGTGTTGAGGTGTGTGCCTGTTGAGGACGAATAGAATGAGTACTCATATTTTGCTAGCTAGCTATGTTATTCCTCATTAGCTATCGGCTTTTGGGACGAATTGAATTCCTCATTAGCCATCGGCTTTTGGGACAAATTGAACTTTGGAACATGATTAAGTTGTGTGTGATTTATTGATATGTATTATGAGATTGTGAAATGGAGTTTAAATTCTTATTGACATTCACTGTCTTTTAAATTTAACCATTTTTTGATTTATTGTGATATTGTGAAATGGAGTTTAAATTCTTTATGACATTCACTGTCCTTGAATTTAACTATGGTTTTAAGCATCCACTATTTATATGACTTATGATTTGTGATTTAAAGTTGTAATTGGTTAATGTTGTGCACCACTGAGACAATGGCTCAGCGATAGCTTTTCATTGCTGTTGCAGGTAGACAGACTGATAGGGCAGCAGACTAGGCTGCTAGTGCTTCAGTGAGAGATCATCGGGTATATTGAGTATACCATATTCTGCATTTTGTATTGTACTGTATGTTCACTGTATGTATATAGTGTTCTTAGTTTTGAGCAGTTGTAAATTAAAATTGTACATTGAAGTTGTAAAATAAATTATGAGTTATTATGGCTTGTAAAATTTGTATTATATTTCTTTTATCTTAGCCTTTGAAAATACTAAAAAAATTATTATGGATTTGAATTGAGAAACATATTGTGTTGATTAAATGTTGGAGTTTGAGATTAAGAAGTATATTTGAAGTGCTTTTTATAGGTCTTTGAAGAACTGTTTTATTCAAAATACAGAGGGCACTTCGCCAAAATTTTTACAAAAATTCCTAATAATTCAAATGTGTTAGCTATTTCCCTTCAGTTCAAAAATTTTTTTAACACCTGTAAATAGTGCTCACCACTGTAAAACGAAGTAAAAAAATTTTTAAAATCCCTTGTAGTGTATTTAATGGGTTATCAGTAGACGAAGTTGGTAATTCATTAGGTATACTATGGGATCATGTTATGCCTTACAGAGGGGTACGGTGTGACAGGCAGAGTGCCATCTGTATTTTGAATAAAACAGTTCTTCAAAAACCTATAAAAAGCACTTCCAATATATTTGCTCAATCCCAAACTCTAGTATGGTTCAACACAAATCAATTTCTCAACATTTGTCAAACTCAATTCAACATCAATTTCCAGTATTTTCAAAGATAGACTACAAAATGACTGAGTAGTTGAAAAGCTGAGATAGGAAATAAATATATTACAACTTTAGTTTACAACTGCTCAAGACCAAATACAATATCTACATACAGTGCACATACATTACAACAAAAATTACAAAAAGGTGGTATACTCAATATACCCGGCAGAATCCCAAAATGTAGCACAAGTAGCCTACTTTACTGCTCTATCTGTCTGTCTACCTGCGACAGCAATGAAAAAGCTATCTGTAACACCCTCACTGTAACAATTCTGCATATTCTACTGTTCCTGTGACCGGTGACGGTCCGGACAGCTAGAACGTCTGGAAAAATAATTAGACTAGAGTGAGGAGTCATAAATAACTCAAATATTAATAAGAAAAATTTAGTAAAAATTTTAGAAATAAAATACAACCAAGTCAAATGAGCCGGTGCCCAAGCGATGGGTAACCAGAGGGAAGTTGCGGTTCTCGCAACTAGGAGCCCAAGACCCGAGAGAAAATTCATAAAATAATTTTTGGGACTCCAGAAAAGGGTCATTGAGGTTCCTATAGCATTAGAATGCCAAGAAAATATTTAGAAAAATTTTTCAATCGGTACAGACAATTTTGACCCGTTAAGCCAAACGGAGGGCATTTGGTTCAGAGACGATTTTTGGCCGACTTGTCCAGTTGAGTAAATAATTATTATGACATAAAATGTGAATAAATATTGCTAAAAAATGAATTGAAAATGAGTAGCAAAGAAAAGAAAAGAAAATGAATTAAAATTGCAATTTTGACCTCATGCTTATGTCACTAAGCACTCTCACCAAATCACCTTGTGACACATGTCCATAAACCAATTAAAATGAGTCAAATGGGCAGAAAATTGAAGTGAAAAAAACAGCAGCCCTTTTCCTTCTTCTTCAAAACGTTTTACACCTCCTCCCTCACTCCTCCATTAACAAACTTTCTAAAGCTTCAATTTCCATGCTTTCCTCACCCCAAAACCCTAAGTCACCTTCACTAAAACTTATCCACACACCCTAAGGAAGCATTAGGCAGCCACAAAGAGGAGAAATTCTAAGGAGAATACAAGTCCAAGAAGTGCCACTTAAAGTTTAGTGCACATATATACTTAGAACTCTTTATTTTCATGTTAAAGACTTAAAAGGGAGTAAGAATTTGAAAGCCAAATGAATGAAATTTATGTGTATGCATGCCCTGAATTTTGGCAGCCCTAAGGAAGGGATAAGAGTGATTGTTTTGATGGACTTAAAGTGGACTAAAGATCATGATTGAAGAATATATACATGTGGATAATGAATTAGTGAGTTAAACTAAGGTAATATGGGTGAACCTTGAATTTGGGCTAGGGTTTGGGGGTGAAAATTTGACTTGGTTTATGAAATGGTTAAATAACATTTTAATGGTCAATTAGTGACCATTTGAGGTATGTTGACCATAAATTGGACTAAAAAATGGCATGGCAAAGTGGAATGGTAGGCTGCCTAAAGACAGCAGCATGGTGGCTGAGATTCCAGCCCACTTACACAGCCATAACTTTGGTTGTGTAGGTCCAATTGGTGTTTGGCCAATTGGACATGAAACTAGGTTTATAATGGCACATTTTTGCTGAAGAAACCATGCCCAAAAGACCAAAGCAAGTGGACCAAAAGTTGGCCCCAATCCGGATACCCTGCAACAGCACCTGCAGAAATGACCAAATGAACAGTAACTATTCATTTGGCCATAACGCACTGTGGATATGGTCAATTGACCTAAAATTTTTACAGAAACAAGTTAAGACATAGAAAAACAACTTTCATGAAGAAACCTACCCCAAATTATTACCAAAACTAAATCAAAATGGCAGTCACAGTCACTGTTCATGGTACTGTAGATTTAGTAAATTCTGCAAAATTGAAATCCGGCCAGCTGTGGTTTTTGGACCATATCTGGAGCTACAAAACTCCAAATGGAGTGATTCAAAAAAGGAAATTTAACTAAACAAAATAAGGAACAATTTCATGTTTACCATTTCCTCAAATTTCCACTGTAACAATCCCTAATAGAACAGTAAACTTATGGTACAAAAACTGAAAATTCTGCCACTTATTGTTAGGCTTAGAAATGGTAATGGTGATCACTTCCAACAAGTTTTAGATGCAAAATGTGGTATGTTTAAAGTGTTAAAACCAATGTACCTATTTTCTATTCAAAAGTCAACATTTTTGTTGACCAATGAGGTGAATAGTGACACCAAAACTTGAAATTCAAAATTTGAAATTAGAAATGCATCTAGGGGACTTTAAATTGTAATTGGCAATTAATACTAGCAAATATAAAACTCAAAATATGGGATCTTGGTGTAATTAGAATTAATATATCCATTAAGTATAAAAAAATCAACATTTTGGTTGACTAGTAGGTGAATAGTAATCAAAATGATTAGTGAATTAAGATGAAAACCTAGCACCAATTCTAAGCTTAAATGCTTAGAATTGTATGACAAATGTAGGCTATGTATCCTAGTCAAAATTGTTAAAAAGAAATTAAGGCCATAAATTTAAAATCCATGAAATATTCATGGATTACTTGAAACATGAAAAATAAGTGACCTAATTGATGTGAATAGATAGCTAGGGCTTATATGCCCATCACAAATGGAATTAATAAAATATTAATAACTCAACTTGAAATATAAAATTTGCAATTACATAAGTAGATTCTTGAATGTATAAATGAGAAAAGGAAAAATGTTTTGAATACAATGGTACATGTGAACCATTGTTTAGAATTGTGATTAATATGAATAATATAAAGAATGAATAAATGAACCATATTAATGTATGAATGAGACATTAGTTCTCGTTATTATAGAAAGGAGAAGTATTTTGAGTACAATGGTATAAAAAGGATAATTGATGTGAATTGTGATCATATAAATGATCAAATGAATGTATGATTTATAATTGAAATTTATTATGAAATAATGAAGTCATAAAACACAATATGTTAATGTTTAATGATATTATGTACCCTTGTATTGCCTAGACATGTGTGTCAGATTGGATAGTTTGGCATGCCAATAGGGTATTGTTTTAGCAGTACTGCGAAAGGCTTTATGCCTGTATTCATGGCTTTATGCCCTTATTCATGGCTTTATGCCCACATTCATGGCCTTATGCCCACATTCATGGCTTTATGCCTGTATTCATGGCTTTTATGCCCGATTATGTGTTATCATGGCTTTTTAGCCATACTGACTGCATACGTGGTTGACGTTCTGCGTCCCATGGTATGACGGCCCGAGGCACCGCGGTGTCCAGTGCCAACGACCCTTTATCCAGTTTAGTCAGCCTGTCATAGGTTCCTTGGGCAGTGAAATTTATTGAGATAAGTTAAGAATATTAGCAATTAAAAATATTAGAAAATAAATAAAATAAATGAGTAAGATGTGTCTTAAAATAAATTAGAATAGTTATTTATTAGAAAGAATCGAAATGAACTGGACCGATATCAAAATTTACTTATTATGAAACAATCTGAGACAACCTAGCAAGTATAGAGGAAATGCTAAAAGATTAGCAAAGAAAATTATAACATAAATAAATATTGCAAATGTGACTTATATAATAATATAAGCATAAATTTATTATTTTTAGATCATTTTTCTTTGTACATTATTACTGTACATTGGCGAAATAAACACTTTCAAAGAAGATTAAATTAGGATAAAACATATTAAATTTTAGAAACCGCATGTGAAGTATAAATAGATCTTAATTATTTGAATGATGTTTTATTTCTATCTTTATTTGTATATTATTTCCTTGTTATATTATTGCACCACTAAGCAGCAATGCTTAGCGCGATGGAATTGTTTCCTCGCGCAGGTACTGAAGCTAGAACCCACTGGACGTTTAATTGGAAATTTTTGAGAGTTCAGATCTGCAGAGTGTCAAAGGTTGTCACCTCTTCAGCAATGCATGTAGATAGGGCTCACATTAAGCATATCATGTATTTTGTGTATGTTAATTATTTCTTATATTGTAATATAAATTAGCAAATTGTAATTAATTTGTATATCATGTAAATTATGAAATTTTGTAATTATTTTGTAAATTATGTAAATTAAGGAAATTTGAAAATTTTGCTTATGTAAATTGAGAATGTTTACATATGAATTGAGTACGAATGGAAATGTATGGAAATGATTATGAAATTGAGTTATATGAATGAGATGTGAATTATGAGATGAATGATTGAGAAATGAAATTGAAAAATGTTGAGATTTGATATTGGAGTTTGAAAGTGATGAGATATAAATATTGGAAGTGTTTTTCACAGGTTCCGAAGAACTGTTTTCTCCATTTTTAGCCGGTACTCTGCCGGATTTTCTTTAAAATTTTCGGAACCTCAAATAAATAATAATTTTGATAAATGGCTTAAATAAATTATATTCCATAAACTATATTCAAAACTATGACAAAAAAAATTAATTAAGGAAAAAAATAGAGTGTGTGTGACATATCTTACCGGATATCTGTAGACGGGTAAGGGTGTTACATTTATTAGTATCAGAGCGCGGTTTAGGCGTTCCTAGGCATAGATAGATAAAATAAGATTGTGTGCATGACATGCATTGCATTCACATGAGTCGAGGTGACACTAGTGCAGATCTATTTTCGTGGTTATTTTAGGTTAAGGTATGGACTCAGAATCGCAGAGGGCAATAGAAGAAGAAGTAGTGAGCCATATCCCGACTGGGAGTGATATTGGAAATCGGGGAAATCCTGCTCCACCAGTGCAAGAGGTGCCTGTACAACCCCAACAGGCCTTGTTTGAGCAGATGACTGAATTCTTCGGACAGATGACTGGGGTTATTCCACCACCGCTTCAGCGGAAATCACCTCTAGGAAAAATTAGGAAATATGGAGCTGTAGATTTCAATGGTAGAAAGGAAGATGATTCTTCAGCGGCTGAGTATTGGTTAGAAAGAACTAGAAGAGTCTTGCAGCAGCTCCATTGCACACCAGAACAAAGTTTGGAGTGTGCAGTTTCATTGTTACAAGAAGCTGCATATCGGTGGTGGGATGTTGTAACCAAGGCAGTGCAACCAGCCGACGTAACTTGGGAATTCTTTCTGATAAAGTTCAGAAAGAAATATATTAGCTGTGTTCATGAAGAGGAATAGAAGAGGAGTGGTGATCAGCAAAAGAGGAAATTTGGACAGTCTAGTAATAAGAGGCCGAGAGAACAGTTAAGTCAGACATCTGATCAAAGTAGGAGATCCAAACCCAGACCTATACCCAGAAGAGATCAACCAGAAACACTAGTAGTGAGTGCGCCAGGATTAGCAAGAAAATGTGGCCATTGTAACAAGTGGCATAAAGGTGAATGTAGGGGATTGACTGGAGCCTGTTATAGATGTGGGGCCATAGACCATCGTCTGAAAGATTGTCCTAAGAGGAATTTACCACGGACCCAAACAGAGGTCGTGGAAGGACCAAGTACAACAGTAACACCACTTCCAAATGTCACCCAAGTCGGAGGGGAGCAAGAAGCCCCATATGTGAATTTGAGGTAAAATATTTCTTTTATGATATGCCTAAGTGTATAATGATAGATTCGAAAAGACTAAATAGTACCATATATATAAAAGAAGTAGACAGAGGGAGCAATAGAAAGGTAAAAGAATTATCTCATAATCCAAAACACCCAGTAAATTTCGAGGACGAAATTTAAATTAGAGGGGAAGAATTGTAACACCCTCACTGTAACAATTCTGCATATTCTACTGTTCCTGTGACCGGTGACGGTCCGGAGAGCTAGAACGTCTGGAAAAATAATTAGACTAGAGTGAGGAGTCATAAATAACTCAAATATTAATAAGAAAAATTTAGTAAAAATTTTAGAAATAAAATACAACCAAGTCAAATGAGCCGGTGCCCAAGCGATGGGTAACCAGAGGGAAGTTGCGGTTCTCGCAACTAGGAGCCCTAGACCCGAGAGAAAATTCATAAAATAATTTTTGGAACTCTAGAAAAGGGTCATTGAGGTTCCTATGGCATTAGAATGCCAAGAAAATATTTACAAAAATTTTTCAATCGGTACAGACAATTTTGACCCGTTAAGCCAAACGAAGGGCATTTTGGTCATTTCGCCTTCAGAGACAATTTTTGGCCGACTTGTCCAGTTGAGTAAATAATTATTATGACATAAAATGTGAATAAATATTGCTAAAAATTGAATTGAAAATGAGTAGCAAAGAAAAGAAAAGAAAATGAATTAAAATTGCAATTTTGACCTCATGCTTATGTCACTAAGCACTCTCACCAAATCACCTTGTGACACATGTCCATAAACCAATTAAAATGAGTCAAATGGGCAGAAAATTGAAGTGAAAAAAACAGCAGCCCTTTTCCTTCTTCTTCAAAACGTTTTACACCTCCTCCCTTACTCCTCCATTAACAAACTTTCTAAAGCTTCAATTTCCATGCTTTCCTCACCCCAAAACCCTAAGTCACCTTCACTAAAACTTATCCACACACCCTAAGGAAGCTCTAGGCAGCCACAAAGAGGAGAAATTCTAAGGAGAATACAAGTCCAAGAAGTGCCACTTAAAGGTTAGTGCACATATATACTTAGAACTCTTTATTTTCATGTTAAAGACTTAAAAGGGAGTAAGAATTTGAAAGCCAAATGAATGAAATTTATGTGTATGCATGCCCTGAATTTTGGCAGCCCTAAGGAAGGGATAAGAGTGATTGTTTTGATGGACTTAAAGTGGACTAAAGATCATGATTAAAGAATATATACATGTGGATAATGAATTAGTGAGTTAAACTAAGGTAATATGGGTGAACCTTGAATTTGGGCTAGGGTTTGGGGGTGAAAATTTGACTTGGTTTATGAAATGGTTAAAGAACATTTTAATGGTCAATTAGTGACCATTTGAGGTATGTTGACCATAAATTGGACTGAAAAATGGCATGGCAAAGTGGAATGGTAGGCTGCCTAAAGACAGCAGCATGGTGGCTGAGATTCCAGCCCACTTACACAGCCATAACTTTGGCTGTGTAGGTCCAATTGGTGTTTGGCCAATTGGACATGAAACTAGGTTTATAATGGCACATTTTTTCTGAAGAAACCATGCCCAAAAGACCAAAGCAAGTGGACCAAAAGTTGGCCCCAATCAGGATACCCTGCAACAGCACCTGCAGAAATAACCAAATGAACAGTAACTGTTCATTTGGCCATAACTCACTGTGGATATGGTCAATTGACCTGAAATTTTTACAGAAACAAGTTAAGACATAGAAAAAAAACTTTCATGAAGAAACCTACCCCAAATTATGACCAGAACTAAATCAAAATGGCAGTCACAGTCACTGTTCATGGTACTGTAGATTTGGTAAATTCTACAGAATTGAAATCCGGCCAGCTGTGGTTTTTGGACCATATCTGGAGCTACAAAACTCCAAATGAAGTGATTCAAAAAAGGAAATTCAACTAGAAAAAATAAGGAACAACTTTCATGTTTACCATTTCCTCAAATTTCCACTGTAACAGTCCCTAATAGAACAGTAAACTTATGGTACAAAAACTGAAAATTCTGCCACTTAGTGTTAGGCTTAGAAATGGTAATGGTGATCACTTCCAACAAGTTTTAAATGCAAAATGTGGTATGTTTGGAGTGTTAAAACCAATGTACCTATTTTCTATCCAAAAGTAAACATTTTTGTTGACCAATGAAGTGAATAGTGACACCAAAACTTGAAATTCAAAATTTGAAATTAGAAATGCATCTAGGGGACTTTAAATTGCAATTGGCAATTAATACTAGCAAATATAAAACTCAAAATATGGGATCTTGGTGTAATTAGAATTAATATATCCATTAAGTATAAAAATGTCAACATTTTGGTTGACTAGTAGGTGAATAGTAATCAAAATGATTAGTGAATTAAGATGAAAACCTAGCACCAATTCTAAGCTTAAATGCTTAGAATTGTATGACAAATGTAGGCTATGCATCCTAGTCAAAATTGTTAAAAAGAAATTAAGGCCATAAATTTAAAATCCATGAAATATTCATGGATTACTTGAAACATGAAAAATAAGTCACCTAATTGATGTGAATAGATAGCTAGGGCTTATATGCCCATCACAAATGGAATTCATAAAATATTAATAACTCAACTTGAAATATAAAATTTGCAATTACATAAGTAGATTCTTGAATGTATAAATGAGAAAAGGAAAAATGTTTTGAATACAATGGTACATGTGAACCATTGTTTAGAATTGTAATTAATATGAATAATATAAAGAATGAATAAATGAACCATATTAATGCATGAATGAGACATTAGTTCTCATTATTGTAGAAAGGAGAAGTATTTTGAGTACAATGGTATAAAAAGGATAATTGATGTGAATTGTGATCATATAAATGATCAAATGAATGTATGAATTATAATTGAAATTTATTATGAAATAATGAAGTCATAAAACACAATATATTAATGTTTAATGATATTATGTGCCCTTGTATTGCCTAGACATGTGTGTCAGATTGGATAGTTTGGCATGCCAATAGGGTATTGTTTTAGCAGTACTGCGAAAGGCTTTATGCCTGTATTCATGGCTTTATGCCCGTATTCATGGCTTTATGCCCGTATTCATGGCTTTATGCCCACATTCATGGCTTTATGCCTGTATTCATGGCTTTATGCCCGATTATGTGTTATCATGGCTTTTTAGCCATACTGATCACGTGGTTGACGCTCCGTCCCATGGTATGACGCCCGAGGCCAACGACCGTTATCCATTTAGTCACTGTCATAGGTTACTTGGGCAGTGAAATTTATTGAGATAAGTTAAGAATATTAGCAAATAAAAATATTAGAAAATAAATAAAATAAATGAGTAAGATGTGTCTTAAAATAAATTAGAATAGTTATTTATTAGAAAGAATCGAAATGAACTGGACCGATATCAAAATTTACTTATTATGAAACAATCTGAGACAACCTAGCAAGTATAGAGGAAATGCTAAAAGATTAGCAAAGAAAATTATAACATAAATAAATATTGCAAATGTGACTTATATAATAATATAAGCATAAATTTATTATTTTTAGATCATTTTTCTTTGTACATTATTACTGTACATTGGCGAAATAAACACTTTCAAAGAATATTAAATTAGGATAACACATATTAAATTTTAGAAACCGCATGTGAAGTATAAATAGATCTTAATTATTTGAATGATGTTTATTTGTATATTATTTCCTTGTTATATTATTGCACCACTAAGCAGCAATGCTTAGCGCGATGGAATTGTTTCCTCGCGCAGGTACTGAAGCTAGAACCCACTGGATGTTTTACTGGAAATTTTTGAGAGTTCAAATCTGCAGAGTGTCAAAGGTTGTCACCTCCTCAGCAATGCATGTAGATAGGGCTCACATTAAGCATATCATATATTTTGTGTATGTTAATTATTTCTTATATTGTAATATAAATTAGCAAATTGTAATTAATTTGTATATCATGTAAATTATGAAATTTTGTAATTATTTTGTAAATTATGTAAATTAAGGAAATTTGAAAATTTTGCTTATGTAAATTGAGAATGTTTACATATGAATTGAGTACGAATGGAAATGTATGGAAATGATTATGAAATTGAGTTATATGAATGAGATGTGAATTATGAGATGAATGATTGAGAAATGAAATTGAAAAATGTTGAGATTTGATATTGGAGTTTGAAAGTGATGAGATATAAATATTGGAAGTGTTTTTCACAGGTTCCAAAGAACTGTTTTCTCCATTTTTAGTCGGTACTCCGCCGGATTTTCTTTAAAATTTTCGGAACCTCAAATAAATAATAATTTTGATAAATGGCTTAAATAAATTATATTCAAAACTATGACAAAAAAAATTAATTAAGGAAAAAAATAGAGTGTGCTGGTACACCGTGTGACATATCTTACCCGGATATACTGTAGACGGGTAAGGGGTGTTACACTATCACTGAGTAAAATTTACTCAGTGGTGCACAATAATAATTTAAAATGCGGTATATAAAATATTTATTGAAAATTCACAATTCAAATGATTCACAATTTCATGTCACAATTTTCAAAGATCATATAACACAAATTTGATCAAACAATTGAATAACACAGCGTTGCCAATCAATAACACAACTTAGGTCATGACACAAATTTTCCAAACATGCTGTGTTGTACACCATGACAAGGCATACTCACCCCACTAATCGAAATCAATGAGGGAGGTGGCTAGCTAGCTAATGAGTACTCATCCAAACTCACCTCAGACTGGCAAGCCAGAGAGGGAGGAAAATAATCAAATATCAAACTCAACCCCACAAGTAGACGAGGAATAGAGTAAGGGACTGCCATGCCAAGTGTGAATCAAAACAATTCTAAATCACAATATTTAAATATTTCATACAAACCACAAATCAATTTTTATCTCAAAATTTCCATTTGCAAAGTAGGCAACACAATAATTTCTAAATAAAATTCCCAAAGCCAAAACAATAAAAAATTATTCGTAACTCATTTCTCCAAATAAATTTTCTAGTAAAAGCAGTGAATATAAAAAGTATTGTGCACAGACCTGGTCTGAGTCGCCTCTAAGCCTTGACTCAATGTTCCTTATGCTTTTTAATATCCTTTTCAATTGAAACACACAATTTAAAGTATTTTAGTACTTAATTAAATTGTTTTTAACAATAAGGTTCAATAATTAATTTATTTAGTACTATTGCTTTCATTAGTCAACCTATAATGTTGACCTTTGATGCACTCTATATTAGTAGTATGCCCTAGAGCATATCATTTAGTATGTATCTTGTACATATTTTTATTAATAAAAGGCATTTCCACTTTTCCGTTTACATAATATATTTATGTGTAATAGAAAAGGTCCATTGATATTTTGTTAGAAATATTATTCTTAAGTTGTTAAGAATATGAGTGACAATATTTCTAGCACGAAGTATCATAAATAGGTTCACAATCGAGGATACTTCATAATAAGGACATGACTTATCCAGAAAGATTGTATTCATGTTTGTTCCCAAGTTATTTATATGAGATATAAATAAGATGGAATGGTGAGTCTCATACCATATAACAAACATGATAGGCACTTATAAATGATAAGTAGGCCGAACCAGTGACACTTATGACAAGCACATGGAGTTTACTCTTGTTAATGTTTTGTCATAAATCATATCAGTGCATATAATCTTTAGACTTGAGATAGCACAGTTATCTTGTATATAGGTAGTTTGAGTTTGATACTGCTTTCATACTTGTACTGTGTATGAGTATATGGGCATGTGTTGGCTCCTACTAGTTATATATGGAGGTAGGTGTTGATCAAGATGGAATCTATTCCTCTAAGTAAATAGAGATAAAATCCTATGTTCATTTAATTGTTCTTGATGTTTCAAGTTCCTGGCCAGGAAAGATAGATTTATTCAGAAAAGAGTTTCTGATGAGAAAATCTTTTTAATCAAGAACTGGAATTAAAAGAGAACATAATATTCATAGCAAATGGAGTTTGACATAAACCATGACTCCAGCTTGAGTTGGGATTTTGTAACAGAGAGATTCTAGGGCATGGTAACATATGATTATAGGTTTATTTAAGGTAAACCTTATTACTAATCGGGTGGCCATGGCATGCTTTGCTAGGTGTTAACCATGGTCTATGAGGTTCATAAAATTATTTAGAGAAATCATTTATGGTAAGAAAGAGTTCTGATGATGTTAAGAGTTGATATCATGTCTCATTGCCAATTAGTGATGAGCCTAGTAAGTCACACACATACACAAGTTATCACCTAATTAAATATGATTTAATTAATTAATTAAAGAGTTTAATTGATTAATTAAATAGGTTTGGTTTGCAATTAGTTTTCAAAGTCCCTAGCATGACTTGAAACCAAATCTAGATTATTGGATGTATAATATAAGTTAAATTTATATTTGAAGTTTTTAAATATGAATTTAATTAATGAGAAATTAATTAATAGAGATTAATTAATTAATTTATATTTGATATAAATTAATTAGAAGAAGAAAAATAATTATTTTGGGTTGAGAACTCAAAATTAAGACACAGGGGCATTTTGATCATTTTGCAGTGTGACACGTGGCACCATGAGATGGTGACACATGGCATAACACATATGCTTGCCAAATTTTTTTTAATCATGTAAGATGATTAAAATCAAGATTACATATAGGTTTGACACTTGGCACAATGTGATTGGGTCACTTAAACCTAGAGCTAATCAAAGGGTGACATGTGGCAAGGGTTTAATGTGTTAACCTAGCTATTTAAGTGTTGTTATGAGAAAATAAAATACAACCAGTAGCCACACTCCTTGGTCACGCCATTTTGCAGCCCTCCCTCTATTCTTCTTTATCTCTCATCAATTCAAAGAGATTAGCCATCAATCTCTTGAATTAAGAACACTAGAAATTGTTTCTAGTGTCCTGTTTACATCTCTAATCTCTTAAAAGGCAGAACTTGAATTTCTAATTAATAGAAAAGGCTTTAGAAGCTGTTCAAGGGCTGCCATAGGTGTTCTTGGTGTGGACAAGCTAGAGGGACAACATCTGGTGTCCTGAAGACGAATCTCAAAGGCGCAGACACGCTGCAGTACATCAAGAGGTTAGTGTAATTGTTCTTAATTTAATCTAGGATTCTAAAATTAATCTGATTAATTTTAAAATCTTAAATGGCAAATACAGATCCAAAAAACATATTAAAAGAGTTTTAATATGTTGTTTATCATTGAAATCAAATAGATAAAAATAAATCTTGCATGATGCATGTGACCCTAGGTGAAAATTTTTGAATTCAATGGTATAAACTTGTGTTTTTCACGCTTCTGTTCCTTCAATTGGTATCAGAGCCACTATATTTGCCATTTAGATGTTTATTATATGATTTAATTGTGTGATTTGATCATGAGATGATTGATCCATTGCTGGTTGGATCAAGAAGTGTGGCGGCATGCTTGATGAACTCCATCAATGGTGCGCATGGTTTGGCTACCAGGGTGGTTCAAGGTTTGGGTTTTAATTCTACAATTGTTGTATGATCTAAGGCCTATTCTTTAACTAATTAAAGTGTTTAATTAGTAATTTTAATCACACAATTAAATTATGATTCAAATCAGAATTTTAAAAATTGTCTGAATGTGATTCAAATCTGAATTTTAAAAGTTGTTTGAATGTGATTCAAATCTGAATTTTTAAAGTTGTTTGAATCATATTTAAATCTGATTTTTTAAAATTGATTGAATAAAATTCAGATCTGATTTTTTAAAAAAATGTTTGAATGTGATTCAAATCTGATTTTTTAAAAAATATTTGAATGTGATTCAAATCTGAATTTTTAAAGTTGTTTGAATGTGATTCAAATCTGAATTTTTAAATTTGTTTGAATGAGATTCAAATCTGAATTTTTAAATTTATTTGAATCATATTCAAATCTGGATTTTTAAGTTGAATATGAGATATTCAATTTAATTTAAGTATGTATGTTTTATTTAATTGTTAAATAGTGATATGCATGATGGATGATCATGGACTATAAAAGACCAATGTGATTGGATTTATTTCTTTTATGTTTCTTTGGGATTGTACATTAATTAATTTATTTTAATTTATTTTGGGCATGTATTATTAAGTTTGTAATAATTTTTGGGTTGTAATTTCATTTATTTAAGTTCTTGTAAATTCGCCTTGGTATGCCAAGGATTACCATGTAATATTAGATTGCAAGAAGTTCAAGGAGGTCAAGAGCATTGGTGGGACCAGTGGGAGGAATTCAAGATCAAGTGTTGATTATGTACTCCATCAGCAACTCTTGTAAAATGAATGAATGAATGAAATGCACCTAGGAATGCCCTGATTCAATTCTTGGTGGCTCAGAATTGAATCCCTTAGAAAGTCCATGATCATGCCATATTTATTGCTTATCCATGAATGCATGAGATGTATGGGAATGTATGCTATTATATGATATATGCATGCTAATTGGATAATGTGCAAAGTGAGACCTTAATAGTAATTAGAATGACCATAAAATCTTCCAAACAAATGATTAAGTTGGAAATGCTATAATTAAAGTAATTATAACATAGGCCCTCCATTGGGGCAATTATTTTAAGACATTTTAAATAGTTGCATAAGATGCAATTAATTTAAGAGATTTTCTTAAGAATAATTGTTAAGCATGAGATGTTGTAAATATGTAAATGGTTTAGTGGCCAATATTGGATGTACCTGAGGACATTAAAATTATTTGCATAATTACTGGCTCAATGGGATCAACTTAACTAATGCAAGATAAGTCAATAATGGATGTACCTGAGATTTTGAGCATTAGGGGCTAGGTAAAGGATTGAACCTCACATGAGATGTGATGGGCAAGGAGTTGCTCACTTATAGTTTATTGTAATTCCAATAATGGATGTACCTGAGGATGATCAATAGAATTATAAGAATTCAATCACCCACTAGAAATCCATCCAACTAGGATTTCCGTTTTCTACTTTGGAAGTGTAGGATTCGCTAAGTTAGTGGGAGGACCAATTTGATTAAAAGACCATAATCATTTTGGTTAATTACATGATACATTTACTAATTAATCTGGTTATTTCTGCAATTAATTTTCTGATAATAATGAGCACAGAACAACCACCACCATCCAATATCCTTGCAAGCATACTTGATCGCAATAGGTTGACAGGACCTAATCTCTCTGATTGGCTAAGAAATTTGAAACTTGTCTTGAACCTTGAACATATAGGATATGTTCTAGATTCAAATGTTCCTGGTCCCTTACCTCCAGAGGCCACACAAGAGGAACATGAAACTTTGGACAAGTGGAAGGAGCATGATATGAGAGCTAAGTGTTACATGCTTGCTTCCATGAGTAATGAGTTACAGAAGCAGCATGAAAACATGCAGAGTGTGAGTGAGATCCTCCTTCACCTACAAGAGTTGTATGGTGAGCATAGCAGGAATGCTAGGTATGAGATATCTAGACAGCTATTCCGCATGAGGGACAGAATGTTGGGGATCATGTCCACAAGATGATTCGGCTGATTAAGTAGTTGGAACATCTTGACTTCAACATGGATTTCCAACTACAGACGAATTTGATCCTTTAGTCCCTTCCTGAGTCTTTTGGGAATTTTGTGACAAATTTCCATATGACTAAACAGGAATGCACCTTAGCTGGTTTACTCAACATGCTGGTTATTGCCCAAAAGAATATGCCGGGCAATAAAGGAAAAGAGGTAGCTTTGATTGCATCTTCTTCTGCTGGAAAGTCCAACAAGAAGAAGGGCAATAAGAAAAAGAAACCTCAGATTCCTGGTCCTTCCAAGAAGATAGCCAAACAGAAAAAACAAAGATCAAAGTTGACAAAGGTAAAGGAAAGTGTTTCCACTACCAGCAGGAAAGTGTTTCCACTGCCAGCAGGAAAGTGTTTCCACTGCCAGCAGGAAAGTGTTTCCACTGTCCAGAGTATAGCAATCTAAAAGAATGTAATGCCATGATGAAAATCAACTCAAAATTCAAAATATATTTGGCACTTAAGATTAGGTTATGTTGCAGAAGATAAGATTGCAAAATTAGAGAAAATGGGGATTTTATCCTCATTGGGCTCTGAGCCTACTCCAACTTGTGAATTTTGCCTTCAGGGCAAAATGACTAGACCACCCTTTGTTGGACAAGGGCTAAGAGCTGAAAATATTTTGGAGCTAATACATAGTGATGTATGTGGTCCATTTAAAGAAATTGCTAGAGGGGTTTTCATTATTTTATTACCTTTACCAATGATAAATCAAGGTTTGGGTATTTGTATTTGATGAAATACAAACATGAATCTTTTGAAAAGTTCAAAGAATTTAAATATGAAGTAGAAAATCAAATAGGAAAGAGTATTAAAGCTCTTCAATCAGATCGTGGAGGTGAATATTTGAGTACTGAATTTGATGAATACTTGAGAGAGCATGGCATTGTTTCTCAGCTAACTCCTCCAGGAATGCCACAGCTGAATGGTGTATCTGAAAGGAGAAATCGTACCCTATTAGATATGGTACGTAGTATGATGAGCTATACTGATATGCCAATCTTCTTTTGGGGATTTGCATTAGAATCAGCTTTGTATATTCTGAATAGGATTCCATCAAAATCAGTTTCTTCCACACCTTATGAGATATGGCATGGAAGAAAACCAAGTCTTAAGCATGTTAAGATTTGGGATTGTCCAGCTTATATCAAAAAGCTGAATATTGATAAATTAGAGACCAGATCAGACAAAGGTCGATTTGTTGGATATCCAAAAGATAGTTTTGGATATTATTTTTATTTGCCTACTTCACAAAAGGTTGTGATAAGTAGAGATGCCACATTTCTTGAACAATAGTTTGTTCAAGAAGGAGGCAAAGGAAGGCAAATAGAGTTAGAATTAGAGAATTCTGACCAACCAACAGATCAGATGGATATAGATCCATCTAGTCAACCAATACCCGTTGATGAAACATCTACAGCTGTTCCTCGTAGCACAACCAGGGTATCTCACCCACCAGTGAGATATGGTTTTCTTCATGAAGAAGAACAAGAGTTGTCTACTCATGAAGAAGTAGATCATAGAGATGATCCACTTACCTATGAAGAAGCTATATCAGATATAGACTCTTCAAAATGGATTGATGCTATGAAATCCGAGATTGATTCCATGTATAAGAATCAAGTTTGGGATCTTGTTGACCCACCTGAAGGTATTGTACCTATAGGGAACAAATGGATTTTCAAGAAGAAAATTGGTTCTGATGGAAAGGTAGAGACCTATAAGGCAAGGCTAGTAACGAAAGGGTTTCGCCAAAGGCAAGGAATTGACAATGAGGAGACTTTCTCGCCTGTTGCCATGCTTAAATCAATTAGGATTTTATTAGCAATAGCTGCATACTATGATTATGAGATTTGGCAGATGGATGTCAAAATAGCTTTTCTCAATGGATACATTGAAGAAAACATTTTCATGGAATAACCTAGGGGATTTGAATCCCAAGATGGTTCCAAGGTATGCAAGCTAAAGCGATCCATTTATGGGTTGAAACAAGCTTCGAGGAGTTGGAACATCCATTTTGATGAAGCCATTAAATCCTTTGGTTTTATCAAAAATGAGGATGAGCCATGTGTATATAAGAAGGTTAGTGACAGTGCTATCACTTTCCTTGTCTTATATATGGATGACATACTATTGATGGGTAATGACACAGGTATGTTGACGACTATAAAGGTATGGTTGTCAAATACATTCTCCATGAAAGACTTAGGGGAGGCAACCTATATTCTTGGAATTCGCATCTATAGAGATAGAGCGAAAAGAATAATTGGTTTATCCCAAAGTCTATACTTGGAAAAGGTGTTAAAGAGGTTTAACATGCTTGATTCCAAGAGAGGATTGTTACCAGTGAGACATGGTATCCACCTTTCTAAAGAGATGTCTCCAAAGACACCTGAAGAAAGAGATAAGATGGCCAGGATTCCATATGCTTCGGCTATTGGAAGTTTAATGTATGCAATGTTGTGTACTAGGCCCGATATCGCATATCCGTTAGTTTGACTAGCGGTGTATTAATCCAATCCAGGTTTGGAACATCGATAGTCACAAGAATATTCTTAAGTACTTGAGAAGAACTAAGGATTTATTCTTGATTTATGGAGGTGGAGACTTGCAATTGGATGGTTATACGATTACGATTTCCAATCGATATCGATGATAGAAAGTCTACCTCTGGATATGTGTTCATTTGTAATGGAGGTGCGATCGGTTGGAAGAGTTCCAAACAGAGCATGACCGCAGATTCCACTACAGAGGTCGAGTATATTCTCGCATCGATGTCGCAAAGGAAGTCGTTTGGATAAAGAAGTTCGTGATGTAACTTACAGTAGTTCCTTCCATTGAGTCAGCAGTTCCACTACACTGTGACAATAATGGAGCAATCATACAGGCTAAGAAACCAAGGTCTCACTAGAAATCCAAACACATAGAAAGGCGCTACCACATTATCAGAGAAATAGTTGGGCGAGGCGATGTAGCCATACAGAAATAGCATCACTGAAAATCCAAATTGATCCATTCACTAAGCCTATGTCACAGACTCAGTTAGACCGACATCTTGAGAAGATAGGTCTAAGATATTGTAATGAATGGCCCTAGTGCTAGTGGGAGATTATTAGTAGTATGCCCTAGAGCATATCATTTAGTATGTATCTTGTACATATTTTTATTAATAAAAGGCATTTCCACTTTTTCGTTTACATAATATATTTATGTGTAATAGAAAAGGTCCATTGATATTTTGTTAGAAATATTATTCTTAAGTTGTTAAGAATATGAGTGACAATATTTCTAGCACGAAGTATCATAAATAGGTTCATAATCGAGGATACTTCATAATAAGGACATGACTTATCGAGAAAGATTGTATTCATGTTTGTTCCCAAGTAATTTATATGAGATATAAATAAGATAGAATGGTGAGTCTCATGCCATATAACAAACATGATAGGCACTTATAAATGATAAGTAGGCCGAACCAGTGACACTTATGACAAGCACATGGAGTTTACTCTTGTCAATGTTTTGTCATAAATCATATCAGTGCATATAATCTTTAGACCTGAGATAGCACAGTTATCTTGTATATAGGTAATTTGAGTTTGATACTGCTTTCATACTTGTACTGTGTATGAGTATATGGGCATGTGTTGGCTCCTACTAGTTATATATGGAGGTAGGTGTTGATCAAGATGGAATCTGTTCCTCTAAGTAAATAGAGATAAAATCCTATGTTCATTTAATTGTTCTTGATGTTTCAAGTTCTGCCAGACAGATAGATTTATTCATAAAAGAGTTTACGATGAGAAAATCTTTTAATCAAGAACTGGAATTAAAAGAGAACATAATATTCATAGTAAATGGAGTTTGACATAAACCATGACTCCAGCTTGAGTTGGGATTTTGTAACAGAGAGATTCTAGTGCATGGTAACATATGATTATAGGTTCATTTAAGGTAAACCTTATTATTAATTGGGTGGCTATGGAATGCTATGCTAGGTGTTAACCATGGTCTATGAGGTTCATAAAATGATTTAGAGAAATCATTTATGATAAGAAAGAGTTCTGATGATATTAAGAGTTGATATCATGTCTCATTGCCAATTAGTGATGAGCCTAGTAAGTCACACACATACACAAGTTATCACCTAATTAAATATGATTTAATTAATTAATTAAAGAGTTTAATTGATTAATTAAATAGGTTTGGTTTGCAATTAGTTTGCAAAGTCCCTAGCATAACTTGAAACCAAATCTAGATTATTGGATGTATAATATAAGTTAAATTTATATTTAAAGGGTTTAAATATGAATTTAATTAATGAGAAATTAATTAATAGAGATTAATTAATTAATTTATATTTGATATAAATTAATTAGAAGAAGAAAAATAATTATTTTGGGTTGAGAACTCAAAATTAAGACACAGGGGCATTTTGGTCATTTTGCAGTGTGACACGTGGCACCATGAGATGGTGACACATGGCATAACACATAAGCTTGCCAATTTCTTTTTAATCATGTAAGATGATTAAAATCAAGATTACATATAGGTTTGACACTTGGCACAATGTGATTGAGTCACTTAAACCTAGAGTTAATTTCAAAGGGTGACATGTGGTAAGGGTTTAATGTGTTAACCTAGCTATTTAAGTGTTGTTATGAGAAAATAAAATACAACCAGCAGCCACACTCCTTGGTCACGCCATTTTGCAGCCCTCCCTCTATTCTTCTTCATCTCTCATCAATTCAAAGAGATTAGCCATCAATCTCTTGAATTAAGAACACTAGAAATTGTTTCTAGTGTCCTGTTTACATCTCTAATCTCTTAAAAGGCAAAACTTGAATTTCTAATTAATAGAAAAGACTTTAGAAGCTGTTCAAGGGCTGCCATAGGTGTTCTTGGTGTGGACAAGCTAGAGGGACAACATTTGGTGTCCTGAAGACGAATCTCAAAGGCGCAGACACGCTGCAGTGCATCAAGAGGTTAGTGTAATCGTTCTTGATTTAATCTAGGGTTCTAAAATTAATCTGATTAATTTTAAAATCTTAAATGGCAAATACAGATCCAAAAAACATATTAAAAGAGTTTTAATATGTTGTTTATCATTGAAATCAAATAGATAAAAATAAATCTTGCATGATGCATGTGACCCTAGGTGAAAATTTTTGAATTCAATGGTATAAACTTGTGTTTTTCACGCTTCCGTTCCTTCACTCTAGGGGAATAATTTTTAATATTATCAATAAGTCACATTTTATAGTCCTTTGGTGTTGGTATATATTACCAATTTCATTTTCAAGTGTATTGCATTTTATTGCAATTTATCAGATTTTGGTATGCTGTTTTGACCTAGTCAAATGACCTAGTTTCCTCGATTTTCGGGTTCTGGTCCAAATTACAAATTTATAAGTCTATGTCTTAATGAACTTTTGCCTTAAATTTTAGGTCATTTGGAGTTTACTAGACCAAGTTATGGTCATTTTACCAATGCTGGACAGATTGCACTATATTGCAAAGTTTAGGTCATTTTTAGGTCAAAGTCAATTCGGCCAGTTTTTGTAACCCAACTTGTGCAAGCATTTTGACTTGGTTCTGGTCATTTTTGGGCTTTGGTGTCTTCATAAGAGTTGTATCTCTATGTCTAAGCTTTCCATGGTATAAATTTCAGGTCATTTGGACCTATTTTGAGTGAGTTATGTCCAAAATACTGACTGCTGTTTAAATGGTCAATTTTCAGGTTTGCAATGTTACCAATCCGGATTTGGTCATCCTTTTAGGTCACTTCTAGGAAGAATTTGGGCAACACTTCGACATGAAAGTTGGCCTATTTTATGTCTAGTTTCACATCCAATTGGCTTGATACCAATTGGAGTCGCAACTTTACACTTATAACCTAATTTATACACTGCCAACAATCACAACCTGCATAAGAGAATTTACACTCCCAATTTGGCAATCCTCCTCCTCCCAATACTTTAATATTCATTCTTGGCATTTCCATATATTGTCAAAAAAATTTCAACAAAGTAAATTGGGCAGAATACTCAAAAGTTCAAGGTACACAATACTCCATTAAAATTCTATATGTAAGTCAACCCAAATTCACTATACATACTCACCTAAATTTCACATACACTTCCATGGCAATTACATACATACTGCCCCCCAATTCATCACCATCATAATTCATCAATAATTTTCATCAATTTACACATAAAATCATGAGTTTTCAAGCTATAACCATGGCAGTTTACTAAGGTAATTAATTCCTCTTTCAAACCCCTAAATTCAACACTAACATTAATATACACATACAATTAACTTGTTAATCTTTCTAATCACTTCATTCAACATCAATTCCCACTAGTTTAATGCGAGAATAAATCAAACCTCTTTCATCACCATGGCTGCCAAATTCATGGTGAACCAAAACTCAAGCATTTCCTCAAAATTTCATAACCATTTGACTTGTTTCAACCTTAGCACAACTTTTACTTAAGAAAATTTAAGAAACTAACACTAACCTTTTATGGAGCTTGATCAAACCTCAACTATTCTTCTTCAAAATACTATCAATCTCTTCCTTGTAGTGTGGGGAGCAAAGTTAATGAAGGAATCAAGTGAAAAAAATGGCTTGAAGAGGGTTGCATGGAGGTGTTTGCACTTCGGCCATGGGAGCTTTCATGGGAGAGCTTCGGCTGGTGAAAATTCTGGGGGTTGAAGATGACTTATGCTGTCCCATTTAGTTTATATAGTGGTCCCAAATCTGCCTTAGTGGAGCACTTTCATGAATTTTAATATTTGTTTATGCAAATTTCCTCAATTTACATTTTTATGCCTCAACTTCCATCATTTATATTATGTACTATGAATTTTAATTTTTATGACATTTTCAAAGTGTGCTCTCACTCATTTTTAATGGAAATTGAGGTCAAATGGCAATTCTAGGTGTTAAATGACCAAAATGTCCCTATTCAGGTTGCATTCCCAGTTTTTCGGTAACACCAATTTTCGTCAGTTTTCTTGATTTTTTACTTTTCTTTGTACTAATTAATTAATTTTTCTTTGACATTTTGTAAGTCAATTATATTCAATAGATGTTTATTTAAGTCTTAAAAATATTTTCCAGGGTTCCCCGCAGTCCAGGGCTAGTCAACGGTTCACGCCGCAATTTCCCGGTGCGGTCACCCATCGCTACGGTTTTTGGCTCGTTTAACTTAGTTACATTTCATTGCTCTTATTTTTCCTTTATTTTTCTTATATTCTCCTCTATTGTATTTCATTATTTTATGTCTCTTCACTAATATTTAAGTATAATTCCAAACATCCTATCTGTCCGGACAGACACCGATCACCGAAACAGTAGAACGCACTACCGAATATAGGGGTGTTACACAGAGGGGTAAGGTGTGACAGTGAACAGGTTGGTTGCATAGTTTGTTCAACATCCTGTGCAGGTTTTGGCAAGTTCAGGCTTTCTCTCATGAAGGTGCACAGGCTGTGCAGCATCCTGTGAAACTTTTGGCAATTCTCAAAATTTCTTCTAATTTCTGTGCACAAGCTACACAGGCTATGCAAATTTTGATAGACTTCAAAACCTTAAACTTTCAAGCTTCATTTTTGGAACTTTTGAACCTGAAATTTACTCCTCACTTGCATAATTACCTTTTAGTCCTTCAAGAACACCATTTTATCTACTAAATAAAAAAATATATAAATTAATCTAAAAATTGACAATTATAAAAAAATTAACTAAATAACTAATAAAATTAACTAAAAAGGATGAATAAATTAATAAAATGACTATAAAATTTAAACTAAATGACTACATGAAATGCATGCATCAAATACCCCCCAAACTCGAATCTTTGCTTGTCCTCAAGCAAACTTTAAAATATAATACAATTTTAGGGGTGTCTTATCCATGGAGTTATGAAAATTACCTAGTAGAGTAATCTAACTCACCTCCAACCATACCAATAATCCATATACTCATTCTTTAAGATGCAAAGAATCTAATGCTCACCTAAACTTTTACCGCTTAGCCTCAAGTCAATTAATCATTCAAAATTCTCAAAAAAACCAATCAAAAGAGAAGGTTATGCTAAAAAAGAACTCTAAAACAATCAACAGCCAAAGTTCCTCTAAGTAGAACGATGGAGTTCGATGAATAAATGAATAAATTCCAAATCCCATAAGCAAACTTCTTATCCCTATCTCCACTAAGGTAGTAAGTATAATCAAGAGATCAAAGGTCTTTTAGGGATGTAATGGGGCTATAGGGCTCAAAAAGAGGCTAACAAGAAAAGGGTTAAAAAGGATTCAAACCATGAGAATATTTTCAATATTGAAAATATAAGGTACACATCTTTTTTTTTTCTTTCTTTTTTTTTTCTTTTTTTTTTCATTTTCTTTAACTTCTTTTTTTTTTTAAGATAAGAGAAATACACAATGAGAATTTTTAAGTGTTAGCATATTTTACAAAGTGCATAAAATGAAGGGACACTTTGATAGTTTAAGTTTGTATCTTGTATCTTCTTTTGATGATTATCTCTAAAAATACCACCCCCAAACTCATTTTCTTTAATTACTTTGGGCGAAATTTTTTTAATTTGAATGATAATAATGAAAGGCACATATATACTAGCACTTTTACAAAATGATAAACATTTCTTCTCCCTTTTATTTTTTATTTTTTTCCTTTTTTTTCTCTTTTTTTTATATTGTACCAATTACTATGAATGATTATTCTCATGAAAGGGGTAGGTAGTGTTTAGTCTATTGGCTAGGTAGTAATAAGGGTTCCAAGAAAAATTAGGAATAATGTAGGCTCAAAGAGGTTTGCAAGGGTTAATTTTAATGAGGAGAAAAGGCCAAATGTTTGAAATGAGAAGGTTTAAGCCAAAGGCTTAAAATAAGAATGTTTAAGTCAAAGAATGCCTAATCATCTCTCTTTTCAAGTACAAGCTAATATTTCACCTTGAAAAGTTTAGAAAGCTTATTCTAAGATTGGTGAGACATCATTTGACTACCTTTTGTCCTATAGCTCTCTCTAAACAATGCAATATCTAAATAACTAATTGGGTGGCTCTTTGGCTGAGATGATATAGGCAAAGGTAAACATTTAAAAACTTTACACTGAAGGCATGGAAGCATGGACTTAAGGGCATTAGAGTATTGAATTTTAAAATTTCTTATAGGGTTACATGCAACATTCAAATGAATTATGAACCTATGTGACTTCTAATGCCCTCTAGCCTACCAAAACACACTTTTGGCACATACTAGAAGTTCATTTCCCATTTAAGATTGAGAATTAATAATTAATTCATTAAACCCTAGCTAATGTAAGAAATCAATTCAACTAACCTCCAAGGAACTGAATCAAACTTTCTTACTCCCTGTTAGTAGTATGCCCTAGAGCATATCATTTAGTATGTATCTTGTACATGTTTTTACTAATAAAAGGCATTTTCACTTTTCTGTTTACATAATATATTTATGTGTAATAGAAAAAGTCCACTGATATTTTGTTGGAAATTCTATTCTTAAGTTGTTAAGAATATGAGTGATAGTATTTCTAGTACAAAGTATCATAAATAGGTTCACAATCGAGGATACTTCACAATAAGGACATGACTTATCCAGAAAGATTGCATTCATGTTTATTCCCAAGTTATTTATATGAGATATAAATAAGATGGAATGGTGAGTCTCATGCATATAACAAACATGATAGGCACTTATACATGATAAGTAGGCCGAACCAGTGACACTTATGACAAGCACATGGAGTTTACTCTTGTCAATGTTTTGTCATAAATCATATCAGTGCATATAATCTTTAGACCTGAGATAGCGCAGTTATATTGTATATAGGTGGTTTGAGTTTGATACTACTTTCATACCTATACTGTGTATGGGTATATGGGCATGTGTTGGCTCCTACTAGTTATATATGGAGGTAGGTGTTGATCAAGATGGAATCTGTTCCTCTAAGTAAATAGGGATAAAATCCTATGTTCATTTAATTGTTCTTGATATTTCAAGTTCCTGGCCAGGACAGATAGATTTAATCAGAAAAGAGTTTCTGATGAGAAAAATCTTTTAATCAAGAACTAGAATTAAAAGAGAACATAATATTCATATCAAATGGGGTTTGACATAAACCATGACTCCAGCTCGAATTGGGATTTTGTAACAGAGAGATTCTAGTGCATGGTAACATATGATTATAGGTTCATTTAAGGTAAACCTTATTACTGATTGGGTGGCCATGGCATGTTATGCTAGGTGTTAACCATGGTCTATGAGGTGCATAAAATGATTTAGAGAAATCATTTATTTTATGAAGGACTTCTGATGATATTAAGAGTTGATATCACGTCTCATTGCCAATTAGTGATGAGTCTAGTAAGTCACACACATACATAAGTAATCATCAAATTAAATATGATTTAATTAATTAATTAAAGAGTTTAATTGATTAATTAAATAGGTTTGGTTTGCAATTAGATTGCAAAGTCCCTAGCATGACTTGAAATCAAATCTAGGTTATTGGATGTAGTATAAGTTAAATTTATATTTAAAGTGTTTAAATATGAATTTAATTAATGAGAAATTAATAGAGATTAATTAATTAATTTATATTTGATATAAATTGATTAGAAGAAAAGAAATAATTATTTTGGGTTGAGAACTCAAAATTAAGACACAGGGGTATTTTAGTCATTTCACAGTGTGACATGTGGCACCATGAGATGGTGACACATGGCACTACACATAAGCTTGCCATATGTCTTTTAATCATGTAAGATGATCAAAGTCAAGATTAAATATAGGTTTGGCACCTGGCACAATGTGATTGGATCAATTAAACCTAGTGCTAATCAAAAAGTGACATGTGGCAAGGGTTCTAAGTGATGACCTAGCGATATAAATGTAAGGATGAAAGAACAAAAAACACAAGCTGCTATTCTCTCTTTGGTGCCGCCACCTAAAGAACACTCTCCCTTCTCTTCTTCTTCATCTCTCATCAATTCAAAGAGATTAGCAAACAATCTTTTGAATTAAAAATACTAGAAATTGTTTCTAGTGTCTTGTTTACATCTGAAATCTCTCAAAAGGCAAAACTTGATTTTTTAATTCATAGAAAAAGCTTTAGAAGCTGTTTAAGGGCTACCATAGGTGATCTTGGTGTGGACAAGCTAGAGGGACAACATCTGGTGTCCTAGACACATCCCAAAGGTGTTAAATACACTGCAGTGCATCAAGAGGTTAGTGCACTTGTTCGTGATCTAATCTAGGGTTCTAATAATTAATCTGATTAATTCTAAAATCTTAAATGGAAAATGTAGATCCAAAAATATATTAAAAGAGTTTTAATATGTTGTTTATCATTGAAATCAAATAGATAAAAATGAATCTTGCATGATGCATGTGACCCTAGATGAAAAATTTTGAATTTCAATTATCTAAACTTGTGTTTTTCATGCTTCCGCTCCTTCACTCCCTTTGGTTGCTCCTAGGACTCCAAATGTTATCCCTCTAGCTTGTCCACCATAAGCACACCAATGGCAGCCCCAAAAGTTACTTTAAAACCTTGTCAACCACTTGAACTTTGAGGTTTATGCTTTAATGAGGGTGTGAGGATGTATAGAAGACTAGAAACACTTTCTAGCAATTTTTAATTCAAAAGAAATCAAGGTTTTCCTTATTAATCAACTGAGAAATCAAGAAAAGAAAGGGAGAACCATGGTTGCCGTCCAAGATGGAAAGAGAAGGAAGATGATGGTTTTCTTCTTCTTTCTTCATTTATATACATAAGATAATTTTACTTAAATGCTTGCCACATGTCATGCTAGGATTAAAACTTGCTTTTAGAAGACTTAATCATATTAAGCCATTTGTCAAAGCTAGATTTAATCTTCATTTAATCACCTTTTATGATTAAAAGAAAAGTGGCAAGCTTGTATGGTACCATGTATCACCATCTCATGGTGCCACATATCACCATGTGAAAAGTCCAATTTGCCCATATATATAACCTTGAGTTCTCAACCCAAAATTATAATTTCTCCCTAAAATTAATTTATATCAAATATAAATTAATTAATTAATTAATTTTCATTAATTAATCTCACAATTAAATTCATATTTAAACCTTTTAAATATAAATTTAATTTATAATATACATCTTATAACCTAGATTTGGTTTCAAGTCATGCTAGGGACTTTACAATCTCATTGTAAACCAAACCTAATTAATTAATTAATTAAACTCTTTAATTAATCAATTAAATCACATTTTACTTGGGGATCAACTTGTTTAGGTGTGTGACTTACTAGGCTCACTACTAATTGGCAGTGAGAAATGATATTATCTCTTAATATCATTAGAATTCTTTCTTACTGTAAATGATTACTCTAAATCATTTTACGTGTAACATCCTCACTTTAGCTAGTCCGTACAGTCTACTGTTCCAGTGACTAGTGTCGGTCCGAACAGCTAGAATGTCCAGAAAAATATTTAAACTAAAGTGAGGAACCATAATTAACTCAAATATTAATAAGAAAAATTTAGCAAAAATTTTAGAAATAAGATACAACCAAGTTAAATAAGCCGGTGCCCTAGCGATGGGTAACCTAGTGAGAAGTTGCGGTTCTCGCAACTAGGAGCTCTAGACCCGGGGGAAAAATTATAAAATAATTTTTGGGACTCAAAAAAAGGGTTATTGAGGTTCTTACGGCATTAGAATGCCAAGAAAATACTTAGAAAAAAATTTTCAATCGGTACAGACAATTTTGGCCCGTTAAGCCAAACGGAGGGCATTTTGGTCATTTCGTCTTCAGAGATGATTTTTGACCAACTTGTCCAGTTAAATAAATAATTTATATAACATAAAATATGAATAAATATTGTTAAAATTTTAATTGCAATTAAATAGACAAGAAATGAAGAGAAAATAAAGGAAAATGGACTTATGACATCATAATGATGTCATTAAAGTTCTCCCACCCAACCCAATGTTGACACATGAAATAACTTTATTTAAAAGAGACAAATGGGCTGAAAAATGAGAGAAAAACCAGATTTATCATTTCTTCTTTCTTCCTTGCCGTAAGCCTCCACCATAGCCACCATTTTCAAGCTTTTTCAAGCTTGATTTCACCAACTTCTACCCAACTAAACCCTAAACTCCCAACACAAAAAAGTGTTCTTGCATCTTGGAGATTCTTTTGGGAGCAAAAAGAATTAAAAAGAAAGAGTTCTTATAAGCTTTGGATTAGCTCCCTAAGAGGTAAGTGACTTAAACTTATATTTCTCTTCAAATTTATGTTGAGTAAGTATAAATGAGTGTAAATTACAAAGAAAAATTGTTGAATACCAATTGTATGTAAACCCTAAATTTTTGGCAGCCATGGTTAGGGTTTGTTTGTGATGATTTTAATGAAGTTAAAAGGTTATTATGGCTGCCCCTAATGTGCATTTTGTAAGTGGATTGAAGAAATGCAATGAAAATGCATGAATGGTAATGTTTGAGTTAGGGTTTGGGTGGAGAAATGGGACTTTGACCATGTGATGATGAAAATGGGTATTAATGGTCAATTAGTGACCATTTAGTTCTGTTTAAACCAAAAATGAAGTGTGTTGAGTGATGGAATTTGGGTTTGGTGTGGCTGCCCTAGGTGACCTGCAGAATTGGACATGAGTCCAGAAGGTTTGGGCAGCCATAACTTGAATTGTAGAGGTCCAATTGGATCAAGGTCAATTAGAAATGAAACTAGACACATAATGGCACAACTTTGGTGAAGAAATCATGCCCAGAAAACCAAACCAAGTTGACCAAAAGTTTGTCCTAATCTGGGTGACCTATAATCTGCCTGGGCAAAATGACCAAATGAATAGTGTTTGGTCATTTGGCCATGACTCAAGGTAGAAAGGTCCAATTGATCTGACATTTTACCAGCAACAAGATGAGATATAGACCAGCAACTTTCATGAAGAAACCTAACTCAAATTATGAACATAACCTAGTCAAATTGCCAACCAAACTTAGGTTACCAAATCTGGCAGAACCAGTTTTGCCCAGAATTTTGGAATCTGTCTAATCCGGCCAGTTATGGTGTTTAGGCCATAAATTGAGCTACAAAACTCCAAATGGAGTGATTCAAAAAACGAAATTTAACTAGACAAAATAAGGAACAACTTTCATGTTGATCATTTTTCCAAATTCCTATTACAAAAGTGACTAATGGAACAGTAAACCCAAAGCTTGAAAACTGAAAATTCTGTCCAATTCACATTAAGCTTAGAGATGGTATTGGCAACCAATAACAACACGTTTAAAATGCAAAATGTGATATGTTGATGATATTTAAACTAATTTACCTATTGCCAATGCAAAAGTCAATATTTTGGTTGACCAATGAAATGAATAGTAATCATAAAAATTCAATTTCAAAGAATTACATAAATGAAAAGTGTTAAATGCCCTAGTAGGCCTAATGTGATTGGTTTGGATAGGTTGGCATGCCAATAGGGTTCTGTTAGCAGTACTGCATATGGCTTCATGCCATTCTGTATTTCATGGCTTTCCATGCCATTCTGTGACATAATAGCCTTTGGCTATGATATTGAGTTGTTATACTCGGGTTTAATCCCCGATAATTATTACAGCTTATTAGCTGTTCCGTTGTACACTGGGAGACACAATGTGACCGATGGTGTGATGGTCCGAGGTACTTAGTATCCAGTACCAGTTTACCCATTTATCCAGTTCAGTCAACTAGTATAGGTTACTCGGGCAATGTTAATAAATCTTACCAAACTTTAATCGAATAATATTGCAATAAATATTTGAAATTAAGTCTACCCAAAATGTAAACATACATTATGCATGCATGTTTTTATTTTATTTTATTTTATTTTATATTGTCACCACTAAGCAGAATTGCTTAGCGCGTCGCTTTTGCCACGCGCAAGTATTGGAGACATAGCTGGGGAGTCTAGCAGACCTCATACAAGGTGATTTTCAGATCTGCACTCAGACTTCAAAGTCACCTCACAATTACAGTGCATTGGTAGGACATTGGGCTACCTAAGTCTTTTATATTTGTAAACTTTTGTTATGTATATTATAAACTCATGTAATCATATTTTTGCTGTAATTACCCATGAGCTGTGTTCAGAAATAAATATGAGTATTTCTCATTGAATTGGGTGTGATATGAGATGAATGTGAATTTTGAGATACTGAATTGATTTGAGAAATTGTTGAAAAATGTTGGTGGTTGACTGAGATTGAGATTATAATTATATTGGAAGTGTTTTTAAACAGGTTCAGAAGAACTATTTTTCCAATTTACATCCGGCACTCTGCCGGATTTTTTTATAAAATTTGCGAAAAAATTTAGATTTGTCAAAAATTATAAATAAATGAATAAAAAGGGATTAATTGAAATTGAAACATGAATTGGTATTCCGACACACTGAGTGGCATAACTTGCTCGGCTACACTGTAGACGGGTAAGGGTTGTCACATTATGCATCTCATAAACCATGGTTGACACCTAGCATAAGATGCCATGACCACCCAATCAGTAATAAGGAATACCTTAGATGAACCTTTAATCATATGTTACCATGCACTAAAATCTCTCCATTACAAAATCCCAATTCTAGCTAGAGTCATGGTTAATGTCAAACTCCATTTGCTATGAATATTATGTTCTCTTTTAATTCCAATTCTTGATTAATCATACTTTCTTGTCAGAAACTCTTTTCTAACTAAATCTATCTGTCCTGGCCAGGAACTTGAATCATCAGGAACAATTAAATGAATATAGGATTTTATCCATATTTACTTAGGGTAATGGATTCCGTCTTGATCAACACCTATCTCCATGTATAACTAGTAGGAGCCAACACATGCCCATATACCCATACACAGTATGAGTATGAAAGCAGTATCAAACTTAAACCACCTATATATAAGATAATTGTGTTATCTCTGGTCTAATGATTATATGCACTGATATGATATATGACAATGCATTGATAAGAGTAAACTCCACATACTTGTCGTAAGCGTCACTAGTTCGGCCTACTTATCATTTATAAGCGCCTATCATGTTTGTTATATGGCATGAGATTCACCACTCCAACTTATTAATATCTTATTTTATTACTTTAGGAACAAACATGATTATAATGTATCTAGATTAGTCATGTCCTTAGTGAAGTATCCTCGATTGTGAACCAATTTATGATACTTTGTGCTAGAAATACTGTTACTCATATTCTTAACAACTTAAGAATATAGTTTCTAACAAAATATCAATGGACTTTTTCAATTACACATAAATAGATTATGTAAATAGAAAAGTGTAATTGCCTTTTATTAATAAAATATGTATAAGATACACACAAAATGATATGCTCTAAGGCATACTACTAACATGCACCTCTTAGGAACTTTCAATCCTTAAGCCTAACTAGAGGTAGGCTAATTCCTCCCACTTGTCCCACCAATGCTCTTGACCTCCTTGATCTTCTTACAATGCAATTACATTGTAATCCTTGGCATACCAAGGAGAATTTACAAGAACATGGACTTTAAAGTCCTAAAATAAATGAAATTACAATCCAAATTATTACAACACTTATAATATATGCCACTAAAATAAATTAATTAATTTACAACCCAAAGAAAAATAAAAGAAATAAATCTAATCACATTGATCTTTTATTGCCCATAATCATCCATCATGCATATTAAAATTTAACAACTAAATAAAATATACATCCTAAGAAATTAAATTGAATATCTCATATTCAACTAAAAAATTCAGATTTGAATCTCATTCAACCAAATTTAAAAAATTCAGATTTGAATCCTGTAACACCCTCCCGGTAGCAACTCCGTACATTCTAGAACGTTTGGAGAAATATTTAAATTAAAGTGAGGAACCATAAATAACTCAAATATTGATAAGAAAAATTTAGAAAAAATTTTAGAAATAAAATACAAACAAGTCAAATGAGCCGGTGCCCAAGCGATGGGTAACCAGAGGGAAGTTACGGTTCTCGCAACGAGGAGCCCTAGACCCGGGGGAAAAATTATAAAATAATTTTTGGGACTCCAGAGAAGGGTCATTGAGGTTCCTATGGCATTACAATGCCAAGAAAATATTTAGAAAAATTTTTCAATCGGTACAGACAATTTTGACCCGTTAAGTCAAACGGAGGGCATTTTGATCATTTCGCCTTCAGAGGTGATTTTTGGCCGACTTGTCCAGTTAAGTAAATAATTATTATAACATAAAATATGAATTAATGTTGATGAAAAACTAATTCAAAGTTAGTAGGAAAGAAAAGAAAAGGAAAATGCAATAAAATGCCAAATATGACATATTGTGATGTCATTTAAAAAGCTTCCTCCAATCACAATTGAACAACCCTTTAATTAACTAATAAAAGAGACCAAAGGAGACCAAAAATTCTGGTCATCTTCTTCTTCTTCTTCAGCCAAAACATGACCCCCCTTTTCCATAACCCTCCATGAAAGTTTCTTTTAATTTCTTCCATTTCCCATGAAATTCCACTACTAAACCCTAAGTCACCTTCACTAAAACTTGTCCCCACATCACAAGGCAACTCTAGGCAGCCACAAAGAGGAGAAATTCTAGAGTTTTCACAAGCTCAATAAGTTGAGCAAAGAGGTTAGTGCTTAACTATGCATGTATATCTCTTGTTCCATGTTAAGGACTTAAAAATGAGTATGAAATTGTGGATTAAATGAATGAAACTTATGTGTATGCATGTCATGCATTTCAGCAACCCTATTGAAGGAATAGAAATGGAGTATTTGATGGACTTAGAGTGAACTAGAGCTTAGGTTTAAAGTGTATACATATATATAGAGAGAGAATGAAAGAGTGAATTGGGGAAATTGTGAAAACTTTGAAATTTAGCTAGGGTTTAGGAATGAAAATTTGACTTGGATTATGAAATGGTTAAAGAACATGCTAATGGTCAATTAGTGACCATTTGAGGTATGTTGACCATAAATTGGACTGAAAAATGGCATGGCAAAGTGAATGTGTAGGCTGCCTAAGGACAAAGAAAATTTCACTTGACAGCCATAACTTTGGCTGTGTAGGTCTAATTGGTGTTTGGCCAATTGTACATGAAACTAGGCTTATAATGTCACATTTTTGCTGAAGAAACAATGCCCAAAAGATCAAAGCAAGAGGACCAAAAGTTGGCCCCAATCCGATACAAATGACCAAATGAACAGTAACTGTTCATTTGGCCATAACTCACTGTAGAATGGTCAAATTGACCTGAAATGTTTACAGCAACAAGATATGATATAGAAAAACAACTTTCATGAAGAACATTACCCCAAATTATACCATTAACCCATTCAAATTATTGGGCAAAGTTAAGTTATCAAACCTGCAACTCTGCAGATTTTCACTTGAGCAGTAATGTTTGGATGCCTATAACTCTCTCTAGAAAACTCGGATTTAGGTGATTCTTGAACCGATGGAAACCTAAGGCATGGTAGAACATTTCATATGAAGAAAGTTAGACCAAATTATGAACTTAACTTGGTCAAATTACTGACCAAATTTGGACCAAAATCTGCCAAAACCCAAAATTTCAGCATGAACAAGCAGAAACTTATTTTGGCCATAACTTGAGCTACAAAACTCCAAATGGAGTGATTCAAAAAAGGAAATTCAACTAGACAAAATAAGGAACAACTTTCATGTTTACTATTTCCTCAAATTCCCACTGCAACAGTGCTTAATGGAACCGTAATATTGAGTTACAAAAACTGAAAATTTTGTTTCCCTTGGTTTAAGCCTAGAAATGGTAATGGTGATCACTTCCAACAAGTTTTAAATGAAAAATGTAGTATGTTTGAAGTGCCAAAGTCAATGTACATATTTTCTATGCAAAAGTCAACTTTTTTGTTGACCAATGAAGTGAATAGTGATACCAAAACTTGAAATTCAAAAATTGAAGAATTCAAAAGTATCAAATGCCCTAGTATACCTAATAAGATTGGTTTGGATAGTTTGGCATGCCAATAGGGTATTGTTTTAGCAGTACTGCGAAAAGGCTTTATGCCTGTATTCATGGCTTTTATGCCCGTATTCATGGCTTTTATGCCCGTATGCATGGCTTTTATGCCCGATTATGTGATATCATGGCTTTTTAGCCATATACATGGTTAACGTTCTGCGTCCCATGGTATGACGGCCCGAGGCACCGCGGTGTCCAGTGCCAACGACCCGTTATCCAGTCCAGTCGTCCAATATAGGTTACTTGGGCATGGAAAAGTATAACTATGATTGAACTGATTATTAAAGAAAATACGAAAATTAAGTATCAGGAATGATTACAAAAATACAAAGAAGCTCAATATCATGAAGAAAATAATTAACGAAATGCATGAAGAAGTTAATATCATAAAACATGATTAGCCCTCGACTAAACAATAAGTTAGTAATTATTCATTTCTTATGAACACAATAGCAAGGAAATTATTATTTTTATTTGCATATTATATTTTCTTGTATTATTGGCACCACTAAGCTTTATGCTTAGCGCCGCTGCAACGCAAGATTTGGACAGAGGGCAGACCACAGATTCGGTAAGGCGCATAGTATCCGTGTCACCTCACCATCCACAGTGCATTGGTAGGACACTAGGTCCCATTTTGTATTTTGAGATTTTTGTAAATTTTGTAATTAAACTCTTATTTTATTATGTGTATTTGAAACAAATGTAATATAATTTTGTATTAATGTAAGTACTTGTAATTTGTGATTATAAATCACATGTGAGAATTTATTTATGATTTGAGTCTAATGATGATGTGAAATGAATGAATGACAAATAGAGGAATTGTTAAGAAAATTGTGTTTGTGAAAGGAAAAGTGAATACATAACTGTGACTTGTACATGATTATTACATGAGATGAATGATTGAGAAATGAATGGTGAAAAATGTTGAGATTTTGATATTGAAGTTTGAGAGTGATGAGATGATTGAATATGATCATAGGAAGTGTTTTTCACAGGTTCCGAAGAACTGTTTTCTCCATTTTCTATAAAATTCTCGGAACCTCAAATAAATTATAATTTCGATAAATGGCTTAAATAAATTATATTTCACAAGTTATATTCAAAAGGAAGAATAAAAATGAATTAAGATAAAATAGATTGCTCGAGTGGCATAACTTGCTGTAGTTGGGTAAGGGTGTCACATTTAGTGGTATCGAGCGGTTTAGGCGTCGGACCTAGATAGACTGCATATCATGCATTGCATTCATAAGAGTCGAGGTGACACTATTGCAAATCTGTATTTTCTGTTTATTTTAGGTTAAGGTATGGAATAAGAGAGTGAAGAGATAATGAGATAGCGAATGGAGATGAGAAGGAGACTGTATTTAAGATGAAAAAGGATGAGTACATAACTGTTTGAGGATAGGATTGAGACTAAGGAGAAAGTGAAGTAGGATAACATGGAAAGATGAAGAAATAAAGAGGTAGTAGCTCCTCGGCTATTTACACTGGGTAAATTTCGAGGACGAAATTTAAATAAGAGGGGAAGAATTGTAACACCCTCCCGGTAGCAACTCAGACATTCTGACCTGTCGGTCCCATAGAACGTTCAGATAAATATTTAAACTAAAGTGAGGAACCATAAATAACTCAAATATTGATAAGAAAAATTTAATAAAAATTTTAGAAATAAAATACAAACAAGTCAAATGAGCCGGTGCCCAAGCGATGGGTAATCAGAGGGAAGTTGCGGTCCTCGCAACGAGGAGCCCTAGACCCGGGGGAAAAATTATAAAATAATTTTTGGGACTCCAGAGAAGGGTCATTGAGGTTCCTATGGCATTATAATGCCAAGAAAATATTTAGAAAAATTTTTCAATCGGTACAGACAATTTTGACCCGTTAAGCCAAACGGAGGACATTTTGGTCATTTCGCCCTCAGAGGTGATTTTTGGCCGACTTGTCCAGTTAAGTAAATAATTATTATAACATAAAATATGAATTTATGTTGATGAAAAACTAATTCAAAGTTAGTAGGAAAGAAAAGAAAAGGAAAATGCAATAAAATGCCAAATATGACATATTGTGATGTCATTTAAAAAGCTTCCTCCAATCACAATTGAACAACCCTTTAATTAACTAATAAAAGAGACCAAAGGAGACCAAAAATTCTGGTCATCTTCTTCTTCTTCTTCAGCCAAAACGTGACCCCCCTTTTCCATAACCCTCCATGAAAGTTTCTTTTAATTTCTTCCATTTCCCATGAAATTCCACTACTAAACCCTAAGTCACCTTCACTAAAACTTGTCCCCACATCACAAGGCAACTCTAGGCAGCCAAAAAGAGGAGAAATTCTAGAGTTTTCACAAGCTCAATAAGTTGAGCAAAGAGGTTAGTGCTTAACTATGCATGTATATCTCTTGTTCCATGTTAAGGACTTAAAAATGAGTATGAAATTGTGGATTAAATGAATGAAACTTATGTGTATGCATGTCATGCATTTCAGCAGCCCTATTGAAGGAATAGAAATGGAGTATTTGATGGACTTAGAGTGAACTAGAGCTTAGGTTTAAAGTGTATACATATATATATATAGAGAATGAAAGAGTAAATTGGGGAAATTGTGAAAACTTTGAAATTTAGCTAGGGTTTAGGAATGAAAATTTGACTTGGCTTATGAAATGGTTAAAGAACATGCTAATGGTCAATTAGTGACCATTTGAGGTATGTTGACCATAAATTGGACTGAAAAATGGCATGGCAAAGTGAATGTGTAGGCTGCCTAAGGACAGCAGCAAGGTGACTGAAATTTCAGTCCACTTGGACAGCCATAACTTTGGCTATGTAGGTCCAATTGGTGTTTCGCCAATTGGACATGAAACTAGGCTTATAATGGCACATTTTTGCTGAAGAAACCATGCCTAAAAGACCAAAGAAAGAGGACCAAAAGTTGGCCCCAATCCGGATACGACTAGAATGACCAAATGAAAAAGAATCGCTCATTTGGCCATAACTCACTGTAGAATGGTCAAATTGACCTGAAATTTTTACAACAACAAGATATGATATATAAAAACAATTTTCATGAAGAACATTACCCCAAATTATACCATTAACCCATTCAAAGTATTGGGCAAAATTAAGTTATTAAACCTACAACTCTGCAGATTTTCACTTGAGCAGTAATGTTTGGATGGCTATAACTCTCTCTAGAAAACTCGGATTTAGGCGATTCTTGAACCGATGGAAACCTAAGGCATGGTAGAACATTTCATATGAAGAAAGTTAGACCAAATTATGAACTTAACTTGGTCAAATTACTGACCAAATTTGGACCAAAATCTGCCAAAACCCAAAATTTCAGCATGAACAGTACACGTGAACAGTAAACTTATTTTGGCCATAACTTGAGCTACAAAACTCCAAATGGAGTGATTCAAAAAAGGAAATTCAACTAGACAAAATAAGGAACAACTTTCATGTTTACCATTTCCTCAAATTCCCACTGGAACAGTGCTTAATGGAACAGTAAAGTTGAGTTACAAAAACTGAAAATTTTGTTTCCCTTGGTTTAAGCCTAGAAATGGTAATGGTGATCACTTCCAACAAGTTTTAAATGAAAAATGTAGTATGTTTGAAGTGCCAAAGTCAATGTACATATTTTCTATGCAAAAGTCAACTTTTTTGTTGACCAATGAAGTGAATAGTGACACCAAAACTTGAAATTCAAAAATTGAAGAATTCAAAAGTATCAAATGCCCTAGTATACCTAATAAGATTGTTTTGGATAGTTTGGCATGCCAATAGGGTATTGTTTTAGCAGTACTGCGAAAGGCTTTATGCCTGTATTCATGGATTTTATGCCCGTCTTCATGGCTTTTATGCCAGTATGCATGGCTTTTATGCCCGATTATGTGATATCATGGCTTTTTAGCCATACTGACTGCATACATGGTTGACGTTCTGCGTCTCATGGTATGACGGCCCGAGGCACCGCGGTGTCCAGTGCCAACGACCCATTATCCAGTCCAGTCGTCCAGTATAGGTTACTTGGGCATGGAAAAGTATAACTATGATTGAACTGATTATTAAAGAAAATATGGAAATTAAGTATCAGGAATTATTACAAAAATACAAAGAAGCTCAATATCATGAAGAAAATAATTAACGAAATGCATGAAGAAGTTAATATCATAAAACATGATTAGCCCTCGACTAAACAATAAGTTAGTAATTATTCATTTCTTATGAACACAATAGCAAGGAAATTATTATTTTTTTTTTTGCATATTATATTTTCTTGTATTATTGGCACCACTAAGCTTTATGCTTAGCCGCTTGCAACGCGTAAAGATTTGGACAGAGGGCCCAGAGACGATTCGTAAGCGCATAGTGTCCGTGTCACCTCACCATCCACAGTGCATTGGTAGGACATTAGGTCCCATTTTGTATTTTGAGATTTTTGTAAATTTTGTAATTAAACTCTTATTTTATCATGTGTATTTGAAACAAATGTAATATAATTTTGTATTAATGTAAGTACTTGTAATTTGTGATTATAAATCACATGTGAGAATTTATTTATGATTTGAGTCTAATGATGATGTGAAATGAATGAATGACAAATAGAGGAATTGTTAAGAAAATTGTGTTTGTGAAAGGAAAAGTGAATACATAACTGTGACTTGTACATGATTATTACATGAGATGAATGATTGAGAAATGAATGGTGAAAAATGTTGAGATTTTGATATTGAAGTTTGAGAATGATGAGATGATTGAATATGATCATAGGAAGTGTTTTTCACAGGTTCCGAAGAACAGTTTTCTCTATTTTTAGCCGGTACTCTGCCAGATTTTCTATAAAATTCTCGGAACCTCAAATAAATTATAATTTCGATAAATGGCTTAAATAAATTATATTTCACAAGTTATATTCAAAAGGAAGAATAAAAATGAATTAAGATAAAATAGATTGCTCGGCACACTAAGTGGCATAACTTGCTCGGCTACACTGTAGTCGGGTAAAGGGTGTCACAAATCCCATTCAATCAAATTTAAAATTTCATATTTGAATCCCATTCAATTAAATTTAAAAATTCAGAATTGAATCTCATTCAAACAATTTAATTGTGTGATTAATATTCCTAATTAAATAATTTAATTAGTCATGGGCCTAATTATAGGCCTTTAAAATATATAACAATTGTATATAGAAGTCCAAAAGCCCAAAACCTAGTCATGCACACCCTAGGTGTGCACAACCATGCAAGCCGCCACCATGGTGACTCCAAACAAGCATGCCGCCACATATGATAAATGCAACCAGCAATGAATCAATCAAAACTTGATTAAATCACACAATTAAATATCATATTAAACAATCTAAATGGCAAATATAGTGGCTCTGATATCAATTGAAGGAGCGGAAGCATGAAAATTGTTAGATTAGAACATTGAATTCAAAATTTTCTTCAAGGGTTTCATGCATCATGCCACATTCATTATGTGCCTAATTGATTTCAATGTTCGATTGCATATTAAAATACTTTTAATATGTATTAGGATCTACATTTATCATTTAAGATTTTTGAATTAACAAATTAATTCATTAGAACCCTAGATTAAAAGAATAATATGTTCACTAACCTTTTGATGCACTGTAGATGTAATTGATACCTTTATGAAGCACCTAGGACCTCAAGAGTTGTCCCTCTAGCTTGTCTACACCAAGATCACCAATGGCAGCCCCTAAACCAGCTTCTTAAGCCTTGCCAACCAATTAGAAATTAGGAATTTGCCTTTAGAGAGGTTGTAGATGTGTATAGAACACTAGAAACAATTTATAGCAATTTTAATTCAAAAGAATTTGAGCAATTCTCTTTGAATTGATGAGAGAAGATGAAGAGAGGAAAGAGAGCTATAGGTGGCAGCACACTTGAGAGAATAAGAAGAATTGGCTGAATTTTTCTTTCTTTTCCCTTTTATAATTAGGTCATTACTTAAAACCCTTGCCACACGTCATCACCTGATTGCATCTTTATTTTAATTGACCTAATCACATTAAGCCAAGTGTCAAAAGCTTGATTTAATCTTGACTTTGATCACCTTGCATGATAGGAAGACAAATGGAAAAATTATATGATGCCATGTGTCACCATCTCATGGTACCACATGTCACACTGTGAAATGACCAAATTACCCTTGTGTTTTAATTTTGAGTTCTCAATCTAAAATAATTATTTCTCCTTTTCTAATCAATTTATATCAAATATAAATTAATTAATTAATCTCTATTAATTAATTTCTCATAACTAAATTCATATTTAAATACTTTAAATATAAATTTAACTTATACTATACATCCAATAATCTAGATTTGGTTTCAAGCTATGCTAGAGACTTTGCAATCTTATTGCAAACCAAACCTATTTAATTAATCAATTAAACTCTTCAATTAATTAATTAAATCACATTTAACTTGGTGATTAACTTGTGTATGTGTGTGACTTACTAGGCTCATCACTAATTGGCAATGAGATATGATATTAACTCTTAATATCATCAGAACTCTTTCTTACCATAAATGATTTCTCTAAATCATTTTAGGCATCTCATAGCCCATGGTTAACACCTAGCGTAGCATGCCATGGCCACCCAATCAGTAACAAGGAATACCTTTAAATGAACCTATAATCATATGTTACCATGCACTAAAATCTCTCTGTTACAAAATCTCAATTCGAGCTGGAGTCATATTTATGTCAAACCTCATTTGCTATGAATATTATGTTCCCTTTTAATTCCAGTTCTTGATTAATTTGATTTTCTTATCAGAATGATGTGAATCTTCAAGTAATTGGTAACTTGAAAACCCACATTCAAGAATTAAAGGAACAATATGGAAAGCACCAAATCAAGATGTATGAATTTGATTCTTTGAGCCAACACAATCAGATTGCTGTGTAATTCAAAGAAAATATCAGAAATGGGATTCTTGACCTAATTCATATGGAGAATGAATAAACCAAGAATATTATGCACATTAAACCTTGCAAGATAGAAATCTCAGCAAGTTAATGAGCTTCACAAGAACAAAGGCAACAGCCAATTTACTCACTAAAGGAGCAGAAATAATCTTTCATTAATATTCAAAGTGTGTCCTCCACTCTCTCATTACACTTGTATTTATAGCCTCTTGGCTTCAAAGCTAAAGATAAAAATATCCCTACTTTAGTAACAGCTGTAAGGAGCTTTAAGTCCAAACAAAAATTAATCTATCAAAAGACTAAAAACTCCTTACAAAAAGTAAATTTAATATAGCAGCAAGTAAGGGCATTTAAGTCCAAAAGAGATGTGGTTATAACAGCAAGGAATATTCCATGAAAAAGGTGCCAGCAGATGCATGCACATGGGTTGGATCTGGTGCATGCATGTCCAAAGGTTATTCCATGTAACCTAATGCTCCACATGACACCTGGTCACTTCCAAGCTTAATTTTCACCAAATTTAATCCTTTATAATTTTCTTCATGCCATTCCAGCTTATAATCCTTGCTCCTTATGATTTCACAAATTAAATTCTGAAGTGATTTAGCTCTAGCTCTAGTAATTGGACCTTGGATGAAATCCTTTGGCGTGGATGTCACTTGATTCTCATCATTCCCCTCCGCTTCAAAAGGATTCGTCCTCGAATCTATTCCTGCATCAACACAAGGAGATAAATCAGCAACATTGAAGGTGGCATTGACATTATACTCACCGGGCAGGTTTATTTTGTAGGCGTTATCATTAATTTTGGTCAGCACTTGGAAAGGTCTATCACATCTTGGTTGTAATTTTGATTTCCTTCGAGAGGGAAACCTTTCTTTATGCAAGTGAACCCATACCCAATCTCCAGGTTGAAATGTGACTTTCTTCCTTCCTTTGTTGGCTTGGCCAGCATATTTTTCATTTTTCTTTTCAATTTGAAGCTTGGCTTGTTCATGGATTTTCTTCACCAATTCTGCTTTTCTTTTTCCATCTAAACTAGCAAGCTCATTCACAAGCAAAGGTAAAAGATCCAAAGGAGTTGAAGGATTGAAACCATACACAATTTCAAATGGAGAATAGCCAGTAGAAGAATGCACATTTCTATTGTATGCAAATTCAACAAGTGGAATTCAATCTTCCCATGACTTCAAATTTTGCTTAACCACAGCACGCAAAAGAGTAGTTAGTGTCCTATTTACTACTTCAGTTTGACCATCGGTTTGTGGGTGACAAGTGGTGGAAAATAACAACTTGGTGCCCAATTTTCCCCACAAAACCTTCCAAAAGTGACTAAGGAATTTAACATCCCTATCACTAACTAAACTCTTAGGTATGCCATGCAACCTAACAATATCTCTAAAGAATAAATTTGCAACATTTGTAGCATCATCAGTTTTATGGCATGGAATAAAATGTGCCATTTTTGAAAACATGTCAACAACAACAAAAATTGAATCATGGCCTTGTTTAGACCTAGGTAATCCCAACACAAAATCCATAGACAAATGAACCCAAGGATCACTAGGGGTAGGCAAAGGTGTATACAAACCTTGTGGCAAAACTCTAGATTTAGCCTTAGCACACACAATGCATCTAACACATACTTTTTCAACATCTCTTTTGACATTTGGCCAATAAAAATGTTCCTTCAACACATCTAAAGTTTTGGCAACACCAAAATGACCGATTAATCCACCAGCATGAGACTCATTCACAAGTAATTCATGCATGGAACTCTTAGGAACACACAATCTATTTTCTCGAAACAAATATCCATCATGCCTATAAAACTTCTCAAAAGCATTCTTTTCACAAGCTGCATACACTCTAGCAAAGTCATTATCTTCAGCATATAATTCTTTCACATATTCGAATCCCAATAATTTGCATCAAGAAGGGCAAGAAGGTTATGCCTTCGAGATAAGGCATCAGTAACCACATTTTATTTCCCATGTTTGTATTGAATCACATATGGGAAGGTTTCAAGGAACTCAACCCATTTTGCATGACGCCTACTCAACTTATTTTGCCCCTTGATATGCTTTAATGACTCATGATCTGTGTGGATGACAAATTGCTTTGGCCAAAGGTAATGTTGCCACGTTTCCAAGGCACGTACCAATGCATACAACTCTTTATCATATGTAGAATAGTTCAAAGCTGCTCCATTAAGCTTCTCACTAAAGTATGCTATTGGTCTCTTATCCTGCATTAAAATAGCTCCAATACCTATTCCTGATGCGTCACACTCAATCTCAAAAGTCTTAGAAAAATCAGGTAAAGCCAACACAGGAGCAGAATATAACATCTCTTTAATTTTGTGAAAAGCATCATCTTGTTTTTGTTCCCAAACAAAATTAACATTCTTTTTTACAAGATCATTCAATGGTGCTGCAATGGTACTTAAATTCTTAATAAATCTTCTATAGAAACTAGCTAGTCCATGAAAACTACGTACTTCAGATGCAGTCTTTGGAATGGGCCAGTCTTAAATGGCTCTAATTTTTTCATCATCAACTTCAACACCATTAGCACTAATGACAAATCCTAAAAAGACAACCTTTTCCATGCAAAATGAACATTTCTTCAAGTTAGCATATAATTTTTCCTTTCTTAACACATCGAATACAGCTCTTAAATGATGCATATGTTCATTCATGTCTCTACTGTAAACCAATATATCATCAAAATAAACAACAACAAATTTTCCAATAAAAGCACGCAACACATGATTCATCAATCTCATAAAAGTGCTAGGAGCATTAGTTAGCCCAAAAGGCATCACTAACCACTCATATAGTCCATGCTTTGTTTTAAATGCAGTCTTCCATTCATCACCTACTTTCATGCGAATTTGATGATATCCGCTTTTCAAGTCAATTTTGGTAAAAACACAAGCACCACAAAGTTCATCCAACATGTCATCCAATCTAGGTATAGGGTGGTGATACTTTACAGTGATTTTGTTGACCACCCTACAATCCACACACATGCGCCATGTGCCATCTTTCTTTGGTACCAAAAGGATGGGTACAGCACAAGGGCTCATACTTTCTCTCACGTAACCCTTAGCTAGCAATTCCTCAACTTGCCTTTGTAATTCTTTGGTTTCTTCAGGATTAGTTCTATAGGCTGGACGGTTGAGAAAAACTGCTCCAGGTACAAAATCAATCTGGTGCTCAATCCCTTGAATAGGTGGTTGTCCAGCTGGCATCTCCTCAGGTAGCACATCCTCATATTCCGGCAAAAGGGAGACAACAACACTAGGCAAATTGGGTTCAAGGTCAGATGTGGATAAACAAGAGTCCTTAAACACAATTAATAACATTTGCTTGTTGGCAAACATGGCATTCCTCACATCTCTTCCTTTAGCATACAAGCTTAATTTTCTCTCCCCTATTTTTGCACAGCTCTCCTTTTGCACCGAAGTTTCACCTTTTTCAAGCACTTTTGGAATGTTTTCTTTACACTCTTTTCTTTCCTCACAACCACCCTTGTCTTGCTCACTCACAACATTTTCAGTCAATTTCTTTTCACTCCTTTTTTTCTCTGCTCTCTTTTTGGCCACTCTTGATTTTACCTCACCCATTGCTTGCTTAAGCCTTGTTTGGTCTTCATAAATCTGTTTTGGTGTCATAGGTGCCAAAATGATTTTCCTTCCATTCATTTCAAAAGAATACCTATTTTTATACCCATCGTGGATCACCTTTCTATCAAATTGCCATGGTCGGCCAAGTAATAAATGGCCAGCTTGCATTGGAACCACGTCACACATAACCTCATCTTGATACTTTCCTATTGCAAAGGAAATCAGCACTCGTTTTGTTACTTTTATCTCACCGCATTTATTCAACAACTGCAATTTATAGGGTCTAGGGTGTTTCAAAGTCCTCAACCCTAATCTCTGCACCAAAATAGTACTAGTAACATTGGCACAACTTCCCCCATCAATTATGACACTACAAGCTTTGTCTTGGATAAGATACCTTGTATGGAAATTTTTTTCTCTTTGCAATTCATCACCAACGTCCTCCTTTACTTGAGTATTTAATGCTCTCATAATCACTAGAGCACTTCCTTCAGCAGCATATTCCACCTCTGCATCCTCCTCCCCTGAAGATGTGGAATCACTAACAATTTCCTCCTCCGTTTCTATCTCACATGACCATGACTCTCTTGTTAGGGCATTGAAAAGCTATGTGTCCACTGCCCAAACACCTAAAACACTTCACATCTCTATTTCGGGTAGTAGTTGCAACCTCCTTTCCTTTACTTTCTACAAATTTCTTCTCCACCTTCTTTTTCTTTTCCTCATTTTTCTTATATTTGCTAACAGCCTTTTCCCTATCCTCCTTCTTCCAGTTAGACTTCCAAGATGAAGAAGTACCTGCATTTCCTCCAAATTTTGACTTGCTTTTAAGTTGCTGTCGACACCATATTTTGGCCGATCCCCCGAAATTAATATACATTGAAGCCCATCCCCAACACAGTCCCCTTTACCAACCGACCACACTTTCGATCTCCCCACAAAAAAGAATTTAATTAATACCAAGTCTCCAAGTCATTTAAAGCCTCACCGATCCCTTAAACCAATTCTCGAGTCCCCCGATCATTTAATTGTATTTCCGATCTTTCTTGTCAAATAAAATTGAACCAACATAAGGCCTTCGTAACACCAGTCTTGTTGCCGGTCTCTCATTTAAAATTTGAGAATGATAAAGGTTTCGACTCGGTTTAAGGATGATCCTGATCTTAAGTGTTCAAAGCCAAATTTCTAATTTTAATTAAGTCCCGTTTCGTAACTGATCTCATGCATATTGTGTTTTCCGATCTCCTATACTTAGATTAATAATCACTTTCAGTTGTCATTCTAATATGTTCAAACAATCAAGTGCTTACGCAATTTAGAAATTTTTCGATCACAATCAATCATTGAACAAAAGGGGAACTTTCATTTCATTTCATTTCAAAATTTATACAAGTCATTCGGCTGGGGGATCGCCCCCAGCCTGAACTACATGTTGTTCATTTTCTCTCTCACCTTCAGCCTCCCCTTCGCTATCCTCACCTTCGTCCTCGGGAGCCAGGTTGGCCATCTAGGAGAAGTCCTCCTCAGGATAACGCTTCTTGAGCTCAGCCAGGAGATCTCTATGAGCATTCACATAAGCGCCGGCCACTCCGGTCACCATTTCTTCTTCTTTCACCTTGAGCTCCTCAGCAAGATGAGCGAGTTGAGCAGCTTCATTAGCTCAGAGTGCCTGAACTCCCTCGAGAACACGATCTCGCTCGGCTAGAACATGAGCTTGCTCGGCCAGCTTGTCCTCATAGAACTTCATTCGTCCCTTAATTTGAGATATGTAGTCCTGAGCGGATGAAAGTTGGGATCGGAGAGAAGACATCTCATGACTCATCCTTTCGACTTCCTTACCCAGGCGATGAGCCTTCTCCCGGACCATGGGCTGGTTCACCAAACACTCCACGTTCAGGCTCATAGATATGGTCAAGATATCATCAAGGTTATCAGGAGACAGCCGATCCCGATCTTCTCGAAGACAGATGGAGGATGCCAAAACCTTGGCGAAACCAGGGTTCTCTCAAACTGTGCGGTTTTTCTCCAACGAGTGGATCAGCACTTGGGCACCGCGGGAAAGGGACCTTACAGGAGGTTGGGAAGGACCCCCTTCCGCACTCGGAGCGACTGGAGGAGGTGGAGGCGGCTCTTCTCGGTGAGGAGGAGATCGGACCACTTCTATGACCGGAGGCCCAGAAGGTTGAGATGAGCCTTCTTGTATTTCCCCGGGCTCATGACCAGGTGTTTGAAGCAGCTCGGAACGCTTCATCTCCCGTACCTTCTGGGAGATCTCTCTCTTCCGCTTCCGGCTCTCCTTAGAGGCTTCGCCGCTTGCCATACCTGCACAAAGAAGAGGTCAGTGAGATCGCTAAGGTCCAAAGATCTGAGATATGGAAAATACTGATGCCGAGATCAGAGAGCTGAAGCCCGCGATCTTGACCGGTGACCAGCTGCATAGTCCAATGGTGTAGCTCGGCCGTCACTGCATCCAAACAAGAGAACTTTTCTCTGGACGCCTGCTCCTTCAACTCCATTACCATTGCACCCTCTTCCCTGTTTAGGGCGATGTGCTTCGTAAGCAAGGGACCCTGATGCAGCCAGCTCCGAGGGAAGCCCTCAAAACCGTTCGAAATTTTGCTCCTCAAGATGAAGAAGCGGTTCTTCCAATTCTTCAAGGAGGAAGGTAGATCGGTAAAAAGCCCACAATGGGGTTTCGCCTGGAAGAACCAATACTCGTCGTCCTTTCGACGAGTTAGCCGGTGCAGTTCAGCGAACACCTTAGCCGTGGGTCGGAGTCCTTTAGCTCGGCATAGGCCTCGGAAGGCTACCAAGATCCGCCACGAGTTCGGGTGAACTTGAGCGATGCACACTTGGTGATATTTCAAAACTTCTTTGAAGAAGTCGTCCAAAGGGAACCGCAGACCGGCCTTTAATTGTTCTTCGTAGACCACGATCATATCGTTCTCCTCGAAGAAGTGATCGGCACGAAGATCGTTGTGACACTTAATCAATTCGTAGGAATCAGGCCGGATGTTGTACTCCTGGCTGAACGACTGCAGGTCGGTTTCTTGCAAGATTGATGGCAGCTCGTCCATGGGAAGATTTTCCCTCCCCGAAGAAGGCACATGCCTTGATGGTGCTGGTTGTCCCCGAGCTGGAACGGAGACCCTAGGAAGTTCAGGCTGCGCGCTTGGTCCGACCACCTCTACCTCATCGGACGACCACGAGAACTGAATGGAAGGGGGGCTTACTGCTCTCTGACCCTCGGCACCGCTCATTTTCAAGGGAAACAGAAAATTTAAACTAAAAGAAAGATCAAAACCCTTACCGGAGCTTGATCGGTGTCGGAGGAACTTGAGAAAACTAGAGAATTTGGAAGTTGTTTGCGAGAGACTGAAAATGAAATAAAGGAGCAACTGGCTAACCCCACCCCTATTTATACTCGTTCGAGCATTTAATGCTCATGATGTTCCAGGTAGTGCATCGGATAGCGGGACTCGCCAGCTGTTCTGACATGTCTCACGAATATTCTGGAGATTCCATAAAGAGATCGATTAACTATAGAGCGGCAGATTAAGGTGTTTTGAATTACGGATCGAATAAGTGTCATTCAAATTAAGAGTCGGATCGGATAAATACTTCAGAGATCGGTAAATAATCAATGCAATAATAATAAAACAACAGTTGTCAAAATAAATTTTATTTGCGAAAAGATCTGATTACATCATTTGGGTGATCTCTGGAGATCGGATTACATTAAAGGTCTAATTACATTATTTGGGCGATCTCTAAGATCGGATTACATTAAAGGTCTAATTACATCATAAGGGCGATCTTTAGAGACCGGTGGAACATCCTATCTAAAAGGCCTATGTCAAAGCCTAGTCTCGTGGCTGAGTCAAAAGATGTGTTTGACCAGGAGACCGGCTGGGGGGACTATGACTCTCATGAGAATGAGAGAGGTCGTCATCAAAGTTACCGCTCAAAACCGAGCCGCTGTCGAAACACCCAGTGTGAAGAGGAGCCAGGTGAACGCCAAAGAGCAGTCACCAGTGTTGAGGGTAATATTAGCAGTCTTCTTGCCCGAAACCAGTTCACCGATCATATCGGGCGAAAGATTCGAGATCGGCATGATCGAGGTCCTCGATCCAGATCGGTTAATTAGTCCAGTTTTCTCACTGTCATCAGATAAGGTCATCATAATTTTTTGATCACCGGGATCGTAAATTTTCAGGCAAGGAACGAAGAGGACAACCGGAAAAAGATTAAAGGCGGTCATTTTGTCCGGGATTGTTGCCGGAGCAGCTAGAACAAGGAAAATGAAGAGAATAAGGGAGAAAGTCAAGTGAGGTAGAGCTTTCCAGTTGAAGGTATATATATAGGAAAATTTGAGCATTTATTGCAAGCAGAAAACGAAGCGGACGCCTCGGGAATTGAGGGAAATAAATGCTTTGACTGGACCAAACCTAATAAAAAGGAAGACAGGTGTGGTGAAGATCGGTAGAAGGGAGACCAGCATGAAAGATTAGAAGAGAGCGTGTCAGGAGAGGGGGACCCGGTATGAGAGATCGAAAAAGGATCACGTTGAAAAGACTGGAAAGGAGGGAAGGTCGGAAGACAAAGAGAATGAGACAGCTCCTACCGATTATCGTCATAATCAGAGCCGAGGTAGTTAAAGCATTGCAGGTGAAATCTCAACCACACGCCCCAGAATCGCTCGCACTACTGACATGTGCCAGAGTACGTCAGGATAGCGCTGTACATCCTAATCTCCACTGTTGATCTTACTTGTAAGGATGAGCTCGGAGCCCTCAGATCGAAGAAGAAAAATGACAAGATCAGCGCCTTTCACTCCTAGCCCTCAGATTGCTCTTGACAAGAAATTTTGGGCCGTCAGATTAGAAGAGAGAAAAGGACAAATACTCCGGAAGGGATCCCAGTCGTCCGTTCTGATTCTCTTTAATTCCTGAGCCCTTAGATCATGTCCTTCAAAATCTTAACCCTCCGTCTCCCCCAAAACAGATCCTGACCCTTCATGGGGAGCACCCAGTTCCTATAAATACCTGCATGAAAAACTGTTCAAGGGGGACGAAATAAAGAGGGCAATGACTATAGTGGAAGAACTCTGAAACTTAATTCAGTTAGTTACTTTGCTTTTTTTAGCATTCATAAGAAAAACTTTTGAAACCAGTTTTCTAAAGTATTTTCTTGCAGAAGGGATTCTTGAATACTGAAACTCTCTATTTTCAGTTCGTTCATTATCCTGTGGTGCTCTCATTTTCAGCTCTTTATTTTATTTAGTTCCACTCCCATTGTCCAGGCTCAACCTCATTTAAACTCGGGTATTATTTCGACCCGATTGCATTTTAGTGAAGCATCCTTCGTTTCAAGGCGGACCTTAATCTTCCGGTTACCAATCTGCAGTTCTATTAAGCTTTGTGATTCAATACTTAGTTTAATAGATTTGGCTCCCTACAGGTGAGTTCTTGTATTGCTATTTTATTAAGTGCTCGTTTTCATTTTTCGTATTTCCTCTGTTCTTTTTTTTTTAAGTTTATATTGTGCTAAAGAATACCAAAAGATTACTCTCGGGTTTACTCCTTTGTTAATCAGTCCATTCTTTTTATTAATCTTTGTTATTTCTGAATGCAAATCTTCTAGTCTCGAGTAATGTATAAGGGGTCGAGTAAAATGTAGGTAACCATATCTTAAGGGTTTCTTTAAAAATAATAAAAGGTCTAAACAATGAGTCGGGAAAATAGTAAGGCCGAATCACTAGAATAATGCAAAAGATAATTGAGTAAGACAACACAAGGCAGAGTAAAACCGAACTTTAAAATAGATAAATGGGATAGATCGGGTATCAAAAGGTACTGGTAAGGCGATCACATAGGAAGGTCGGAAAATTCAGTTTGGTATCTCCTGACTAGTTACAAGGTACCAATGAGTTAAAAGAAGCCTTATTCCGAGCTCCTGCATCTTTAAATGCCAAAACCCTTAGTTCTAGGACTTCGTGACGGGTAGCTGTAATCAAGTTTCGAGAGATCGGAAAAGTCCTTATCCGATCCCTATTTAAAAGGAGATCGGAGGAGAGTTCTTATCCGATTTCCACTTAAAAATTTTAATAAACATTTAAAAGGAGATCGGAGGAGAGTTCTTATCCGATTTCCACTTAAAAATTTTTAATAAATACTTAAAAGGAGATCGGAGGAGAGTTCTTATCCGGTTTCCACTTAAAAATTTTAATAAATATTTAAAAGGAGATCGGAGGAGAGTTCTTATCCAGTTTCCACTTAAAAATTTTAATAAATATTTAAAAGGAGATCAGAGGAGAGTTCTTATCCGGTTTCCCCTTAAAAATTTTTAATAAATATTTAAAAAGGAGATCGGAGGAGAGTTCTTATCCGATTCTCAAGCTTAAAATTTTTTAATAAACATTTAAAAAGAGATCGGAGGAGAGTTCTTATCCGATTCTCAAGCTTAAAAATTTTAATAAATATTTAAAGGAGATCGGAGGAGAGTTCTTATCCGATTCCCAAATTAAATTTCAACAAATATGTAAGATGATTCCCCCTGAAATAAAATTAATACGCAACCGCAACTCACTAAGGTCGTCTCATTTACTTATGTATCTGGGTAACCCGGATTAGTGAAAAATCAAACATTCCTTTCGGTCAAAAAGGATTAACATTTCCATTCAAACCCTCCTAACTATGAAGAACATGAAGTTAAATCTGCTTACCCTCGTTGAGGGACGAGGTGGGGTGCCTAACACCTTCCCCACCCGTTCATGGACCCCGAACCTAGAATCTCTGTTTTTGGAGTGGTTTCATTTTAATTTACTTTCACAAATGGTTTTCTTTAATTTCCCTCAAAATTAAAGTGGCGACTCCTCACTCTTCCCACTTCGGTGAGTGTTCGTCCAGGCGATCGCAAAACACCTTGCGACAGTTGCCTTTCTACCTTCATGGCCATGTGGACCATATCCTCCAACTCAACATAGTGATGTAACTCAACAATATGAGCAATCTCCTTGTTTAGCCCATTCAAGAATCTAGCCATGGTGGCTTCTCTATCCTCCTCCACATTTGCTCTAATCATAGCAATTTCCATTTCTTTATGATAATCTTCAACACTTTTAGAACCTTGAGTCAATCTTTGTAACCTCTGATGTAGCTCTCTATAGTAATGACTAGGAACAAATCTCTTCCTCATTATAGTTTTCATCTCACCCCAGGTTACAATTGATTGCTCATAATTTCTCCTTCTACTAATCAACACTTGATCCCACCATACCAAAGCATAATCAGTAAATTCTACTGCTGCTAACTTTACTTTCTTTTCCTCTGAATAGTGATGACAATCAAACACAGCTTCTACCTTCCTTTCCCATTCAAGATACATATCCGGATCATTTTTCCCTTGGAAAGAAGGGATGCTCATTTTAATACTTTTGATATTGTCATCTACCCTATTCCTCTCTCTTTCCTCTTTTCTTATCCTCCTATCCCCATTCCTCCTATCTTCAGCTCTTCTCTCATACCTACCCGTCCTAGGTCTTTCAACCTCAAAATCATAGTTATCAACCTCATCTTCATCAGATTCAACTACGAGAGGTACAAGATCCCTCCTATTTGGCCTTCTCTCATTTTGCCTATCTCTTTGCTCCAATCTTTCCAACCTATCTATGATTCCATTTCACACAACATTCATTCTTTCAAATTATTGTCTGACAGCCTGCATGCAAAATGGATTTTCACCTTCCCCCTCACTACCATCACTCTTTCTAGACATGTTTTCAGACATGCAAGAAAATGGTTAGTGTAAAGAAAACATCTCACTCACTCCCTTATGTGTTTACACTCAACAGGGGACACTCCACTCGTGTTTAACTCAACAAGGCTTTTCCCCTCTTATGAACTCACCACTCTGTGCCTTTTACCTCTCTTGGCTATGTCCACAAGTTCTTATCAAACTCAAGTAACTCAAACCAAGACTGTACTCACAAAAAATTTAACACACAATAAAATTCTTGAACGAGACGGATCAAAACGAGTAATCAAGAAAGCAATAATGTGACTCAAGAAGTCAAGAATAGAAAAGCTCAAGCATGGAAATGTAATGCAATAAGGAATCAACACCAAAATAAAAGAGTAATAAGCTGGAAAAGTGACAACTAAAGAAGTGATATCAAGCTTAAATATCCAAGTTTGCCACCAACTTATCACAATTACCAGCAGTTCACACAATACACCAAGAATTGCATAAATTTAGGATCACCAAGCAAACGAGTGTATTTTGATCTGAAATTGAGTAGGCAAATGCAACCCAATACTGACTAATTGCTGCTAGAATTTCAGGCTTTTCTTGACAGGTTTACTATGTAAACCAAATTTAATCGTGTCTGCCGCAAAATTTTATTCCCCACACAAACGGTTAAATTTTGAGCTGAGGTTTAATTTGAGAATAGCTCAAATGCGGCAAAAGCAACCTGTAAATTTTCAGGAATTTATGGGCTGATTTGCTATGTGAACTTAAATTGATCGGGTCTGCCGTAAAATTTTGGTTCCTCACACAAACGGATGTATTTTAAGCTGAAATTTAATTTGGGAACTACCGATATGGGGTATAAACACCCGGTAAATTTCAGAAATTTGTGGGTATATTTGCTATGTGAACTTATTTTGATCAAGTTTGCCGCAAAATTTTGCTTCCCCACACAAATGGTTGAATTTTAAGCTGAAATTTAATTTGGGAACTACCGAAGTAGGGTATAAACACCCTGTAAATTTTCAAGAATTTCTAGGTCTATTTGCTATGTGAACTTAATTTGATCGGATCTGCCACAAAATTTTAGTTCAGTAGGCAAACAATATCAAACAACCCCCAAAATTTACACCCAACGTCTTAAACACACCCAAATAATGCTGGTAAAGTTTCAGGCCTAATAGGTAAGTCGAACTCAATGACCCAAATAATCTCTCATGCTTGATATCAAAATGAAGGAAGCAAGATGGATAGCTAGAATAATGGCTTTGGCTTGATTAACCCAAAACCCTAAGACAAACTCAACAAAATAAATTTTTAAACAAACAAGTCATACTAAACCCCAAGAGCCAATTTCGGTCAAGCATACAATGAACAAAAATGTGAATAATAGAAACACAATAAGAAGCAAAACAAGGTTTAGCAAGAAAAAACCAGATGCAAGATGAAGAAGAAGAAACAAATATGGAACTAGAGCCAAACAACAAATATGAAAAAGGTAACAAACAAAAAGAATAAGAAGCAAATAGAGAATCTACCTTATTTGGACGTCCCTTTGCTCTGATACCAAAACCATCAGTTTTAATGATGAGTCCCACATCGGTTCTGCAGGGAGGTCTTGGGTGTTATATATGTGGGTTTGCAAACCTCCCCTTGTGAGCTAGCTTTTGAGATGGAGTTAGGCAAGTTCATATCATTTGGTATCAGAGCCTCACTCTGTATAGATCGGTGGGCTATGTACAAAGGTTCCCTGACGTTCTTCGGGAGAAGTCAGGGCGAGCGGATCATAACCCCAGTTACTTCACGAGGACGTTCAGTCTAAAAGGGGTCGGGAATGATGAGTCCCACATCGGTTCTGCAGGGAGGTCTTGGGTGTTATATATATGGGTTTGCAAACCTCCCCTTGTGAGCTTGTAACATCCCCGCTGTACGTGTTCTATACGTTCAATTGCTCCAGTAGTCAAATAATAGTCCAGGCAAGTTAGTATGTCTGGAACTACACTTCGTTGATAGTGAACAGACATATAATGATGAAATAAATAAAAAGAAAATACAAGAAAAATCAAACAAAAATGAAAGAGAGAAAATGAAGCTAAGTTAAACGAGCCGGCACCGTAGCGATGGGTGATCGCACCAGGAAGGCCGTTGCCGACCCCAGGACCGCGGGGAACCCTCTGAATTTAATTTTGAGACACAGATAAAGGTTTATTGAAATGTAATTGACACTAGAAATATCAAAGAAAAATTAATAAATTAGTACAAAGAAAAATGAAAAATTGAGAAACAGACAAAAAATCGGTGTTACCGAAAAATCGGGAATGTAACCCGAAGTGGGGTATTTTAGTCATTTGACACCTAATGTTGCCTTTTGACCTCAATTTCCATTAAAAATAAATGATATTACACCTTAGAAATGACATGAAAAATTAAATTATGATACATTATGTAAATTGTGAAAGAAAAGAGGTAAATGTGTAAATAAAGGAACCTTAACCTAATTAAACATTAAACAACTCATAAGTGCTCCACTAACTATATTATAAACTACATAAAATAAACCTAAGTGGGCAGAATTGGGTCATCTTCAACCTTGGGAGAAGCTTGCCGTAAATCCTCTCAAAGTCCTCCATGGCCACCATGCATGAAGCTTTCTCTCTCCACCATCAAGCCCTCATTTTCACTTGCTTCCTTCATTAAAGCTTGCCTATTCACCTTGGGAAAGATATTGGCAACAAGAAAAACCAGATTTGGTGAAGTTTTGATAAGCATCAAAAGTTGTAAGTGTCCAAAATCCCTCCCTTGCTTTAGTAAAGCTTGTGTTTAGGTTGAGGTGAGTGTTTTGGTGAAGAGAAATAAAAGAAATAGTGAGAAATGGACTTGTCCATTTTTGGCAGCCATGAACCCTTGTTGAGCTTGAGTTATTTTTACTTCTAATGAATGAAAATGAAGGTTGATTGATTCAAATGAAAGTTAGAGTAAGTTTGTGCACAAGTATGTACATGTAGTGTTTAGATTAAAGGTGTGAAATGGAACCTTGAAGCCTTGAGCAAACTGCCATGTTTGGCAGCCCCTAATAGCATGAATTTGTGTGTGAATATATGTTTATTAATGATATATGTTAATGTCAATTTGTGGGCAGCAAGTGTAAGTGATGTTGAAGTATGAATATGTTGAAGTATATGTGTAATATTAACATTGAAGTATGTTGAATTTTGGTGGAAGTGAATGTTGAACTTAATGATGGATTGTGAGCATTGAGCACTTGAACATTCTGCTCAGAATTGTTGCTGAAATTGTGTACAATATATGTATAGAAGTGTTGTTGATTGAATATTGTAGTAATGAGGAGGAGAAGGAACATTAAATTGGAAGTGTATGAGCTTTGTGCAGGTTATGTATTGAAGGCAGCACATAAATGAGGCCATAAGTGCCAAACTATGAACCCAATTGGTATGAGACCAATATGGGGTGAAACTAGACACCAAATAGGCCAACTTTCATGTAGAAAGGTTGCCAAAATTCTTCCTAGAAACTGACCTTAAAAGGTGACCAAATCCGGATTAGTGCATTTGAGGCCTGAAAACTGACCATTTGGGCAGCAGTTAGTTTTTAGGCCATAACTAACTCAAAACAGGTCCAATTGACCTGAAATTTTGACCATGAATAGTTAAGACCTATATCTACAAGTCTTATGAAGACACCAAAGCCCAGAAATGACCAGAACCAAGTCAAATGGCTTGCACAAGTTCGGGCACAAAAACTGCCGAACCAAAAGTGACCTAAAATTTGACCAAATTGTGCACTAAAAGTGCAATCTGTCCAGCTTTAGCAAATTGACCATATCTTGGTCTATACAACTCGGAATGACCTGAAATTTTGCCCCGCAAGCAATAAGACATAGAGCTACAATTTTGCTTCTTTGACCAGAAGCTAAAAACTAAAGGAAATAGGACTTTAAGCTAGACAAATCTAGCACACAAAAATTGAGAATTTGACATTTTGCATACAATGATGCTTGAAGCATTTTGGCAATGAATGCCAACTTGTAAAAATGGTAAATTGCACTATATTGGCAGAGCATATTGAGATATAAATTGTGACATATTGATGCTAGAAACAACTTGTCCATATTACCTAAAAAGGTCAACATATGCATTGACTTGTGAATTATACAATAGTTAGTAAACTCCAAAGATTGAAGAATTAAACAATTAATTTATAATGTGCCCTAGTTTGCCTAGTTGACTAGTATGGATAGGTTGGCATGCCAATAGGATTCTGACAGCTATTCTGTAAATGGCTTTATGCCATACTGTGTTTTTATGGACTATTGTGCCACACTGTGACTTTAATAGCCTACGGCTATACATATTGTGTATTTATTTTTGGCTTATCACCAGATTGACTATATGGCTTTTTAGCCACTCTATTTGCACACCGGGAGACACTTTGTGACTGATGGTGTGACAGCCCGAGGTACTAAGTACCCAGTGCCAGTATATCCGTTTATCCAGTCTGGTCAGTATATAGGCTACACGAGCAGTAATTCAAGTACAATTAAATTCAAATAGCTAAATCTAGTCTACTGACATACAGAACCACCAAAAATTTGTAAATACTTTATTTACTTTATTTTAGTATATATTTCTTTATATTTGGCACCACTAAGCAAAATTGCTTAGCGCGTTGCTTTTGTAACGCGTAGGTATTGGAGACACCATTTGGGAGCCAGTGGACACCTGGCAGGGTGAGACATCATATCTGCACAGGAGTCCGGAGTCATCTGCACTGCATTGCATATGTGGTAGGACTTAGGATAACTTGTATTTTGTACTTTTATTGTATTTTCGAGATTCGGTCTTGTATTTTGTAATATCTTGTACATATTAAATAACATAGAGATTTTCTGTATATATTTAAATTATTATGGACTGTATTATGGAACTGTTTAATGACTGTAAAAGTCTATAGACTTTATTGAGAAATAGAGACTGTGAAATATTTGAGATTTTAATATTATCATATTAAACTGTTTTTAACAGGTTTGGAAGGACAGTTTGTCCGAAATGCAGATGGCACCTTGCCAAATTTTTATTACTATTTTAAAACACTGACTTTATTAAAGTGTGAAAATAGAACCAGCATGCTATGAATAGCACATAAACACTTTTTAAAATCAAATTGAGTTTAGAAAATGTGATAATCACAATAGGTGCTCCGGCACGCCGTGTAGCACGCCTTGCTCGGCTAATCTGTAGACGGGTAAGGGGTGTTACAGAGCTAGCTTTTGAGGTGGAGTTAGGCAGGTTCATATCACAAAAACTCTTTTCTAACTAAATCTGTCTGTCCTGGCCATGAACTTGAAATATCAAGAATAATTAAATGAACATAGGATTCTATCTCTATTTACTTGGGGTAACAGATTTCATCTTGATCAACACCTACCTCCATATATAAACTAGTAGGAGCCAGCACATGCCCATATACCCATATGTAGTATAAGTATGAAAGTAGTTATCTCAGGTCTAAAGATTATATGCACTGATATGATATATGACAACTCATTAACAAGAGTAAAACTCCATGTGCTTGTCATATGCGTCACTGGTTTTATCATATATAAGTGCCTATCATGTTTGTTATATGGCATGAGACTCACCATTCCATCTTATTTATATCTCATATAAATAACTTGAGAACAAACATGATTACAATCTTTCTGGATAAGTCATGTCCTTATTGTGAATCAATTTATGATACTTTGTGCTAGAAATACTATCACTCATATTCTTAATAACTTAAGAATACAATTTCTAATAAAATATCAATGGACCTTTTCTATTACACACAAATACATTATGTAAATGGAAAAGTGAAATTGCCTTTTATTAATAAAATATATACAAGATACATACTAAATGATGTGCTATAGGGCATACTACTAACAGTACGGACCTTGGGCAGTTGTATAAAAAGCAGTACATTGTTATAACATTTTGACACTTATGTAAATGTAATTTTTGTAATATTAAGTTTCTTATCTCTAATGAATTGTTATTATGCTTGTGAAATGGATTAAAGAATATCGTTTACTTGATTTATATTATGATTTCAATAGGTTAAAAATTTTGGGTTTTGTTAAAGTTTTAACCATCACCAAGTAGTTTTTCCGCAAAATAAAAATACAATAAAATGCTATGATCCATTTAAAATCTCTTGTAGTATATTCAATGGGTTATCGATAGGTGTAGTTTGGTAATTCATTAGGTATACTATGGAATCATGTTATACCTCACAAAGGGGTAAAGTATGACACGTGTTTTCCAGGATGTTCTGACATCAACCTAACTCGAGGCCTGACTTCCTTAAACATTGATCACCAACCCTCTAATCAAGTGGGAATCAATAATGTCACACCTTACTCCTCTGTAAGGCATAACATGATCCCGTAGAATACCTAATGAACTACCGAACTTCACCTACCGATAACTCATTAAGTATCCTACAAGGGATTTTAAAACAATTTTCTTATCTTTGACAAGTGGTGAGCATTTCTAATAAGTATTTAAAACATTTAGTTGAAATTAAAACTAATTAATATTTTTGGCCATTTTAGTTTTCCGCAAATCTTATAAAAATTTTGACAGAGTTTCCTCTGTATTTTTAAAAAGCATTCTTGAATACTGTAAAAGCACTTCTAAAAGTTTTTCTCAACCACTACTTCGGTTTCACAATCAAACTCAATCAATTTCTCAAAATACTGTCAATCAATATCATTCATATTTCATTAAAAACAAAATAATTTATACACAACCTTACAAATTTATATCAAAAGAAACACAAACTAAACTTTATTACAAACTTCACACAAATTTGTGTACAAGCTGCTCAAGACCCATTTTTACATGTCCATACATTTATGTGCAATATATACATCAAAAGAAGTATTCTGATTAGGGTATAAATTATACCCAAAACTTTAGGTGGTAGCTTCTCACACCTCAGACTCGATCTGCTGCTCCTCTAGTTTCTGTATCTGCGACAGCAATAAAAGCTATCGCTGAGTACTAGGACTCAGTGGTACACAATATACTAAAATAATCTTTATGCAAAACTTAAAGCACATTCATTCAAAAATTTGGCTAAACATGAAAATTTAATACAATCATGCATTGTAAGATTTTACATGTAAACCAAGTTCATTTCAAAGTATCAAAACACATTTCATAAAACCCACAGTTAGATCACGCCATTCGAAACAAATAGAATCTCAATAGCCAGAGGCTAAAGAGAAATCACATGAATCTCAATAGCCAGAGGCTAAAGAGAAATCATATCACAGGCTAGCTAGCTCAAATATATGGATATTCATTCACATCCTCTTCTACTGGCACACCTCAACACTTCTCCAGAGAAGGAATCAAAATTCGAAACTAATTACCCCCACTAGTCGTGCTAGTGAGGTGTTCAAATATATGGTCATGATACTATGGTTTCAAAACTTATCTTAACAATTTGCTAAACATTGTCATTTCAAATATACATAATAAATTTCAACAATTTAGATCAAACATCATAAGAATGCCATAATCCAATATTTCACATTATTCAAAATGATATGCAAAAGATGATTATAAAAGTATATGTTGTGTACAAACCTCAAATGAGTCGCCTGTTGGCCTTGACTCGACTCCTCGGGTTCTGTCCCGGTATTCTTTTTCACTGAAACACAAAATTCTCCAATGTTTCAGTACTAAAACTTAAAATAAATCCAAAATAAACTTAACTTCACATTTACCTAGCTCTAACGTGTTAAATTTGACGTTCTCGAAATTTTGTGTTTCGGGTTACTATTCACTACACTATTTAAGTCAAATTATTGACTTTCTAAGGCTTAATGAGTATGGGAACTCCAACTTCACCCACATACCACATTTTGGTCACCAAACTTGTTGGTTTTGGTCATTTGTTTAAAGCTTAGGTCATTTTGGCAAAATTGCCAATTTTCGGTTTTGGTTCTCCGAAGTTGCACTGTTCCATTGGTCGATCTACTGTTGGAATTTGACAAAACTTCCTTCATAGAAAATGTTCCTTATTGTCTTAAGTGTATTCTTATTTTTGGATCACCCGAATCGGAGTTTTTTAGCTCAAGTTATGGCCAAAATAAGTTTCTTATTCACGTGTCTTATTCATCTTGAGATTTTGGTCTTTGTGATTTTTGGTCCAACTTTGGTTAATAATTTGATCAAGTTAAGTTCATAATTTGGTCTCACTTTCTTCATATGAAATGTTGTACTATGTCTTAGGTTTCCATCGGTTCAAGAATCGCCTAAATCCGAGTTTTCTAGAGAGAGTTATAACCATCCAAACATTGCTGCTCAATGAAAATTCTGTAGAATCTCAGTACAGTAAATTTAACTTTGCTCAATGATTTGAATGAGTTAATGGCCTAATTTGGGTTGGTGTTCTTAATGAAAGTTTTAGCTCTGTATCATATCTAATTTCTGGTAAAATTTCAGGTCTATTTGACCTACCTAGCTCGAGTTATGATTAAATGAACAGTTACTGTTCATTTAGTCAGTTTAGTGCAGGGGCAGCCTGCTATCAATTCACTTTGGTCAATTGTTTTACCAAGTTTTGGTCAGTTTTTGGCCATGGTTCCTTAATGAAAATTGTGCTCTTTTATGTCTATTTTCATCTCCAATTAGTGGCATATCCATTAGGCTTGTAAAATTTGAGTTTTGGTCCTTCTCCCATGTTTGTTTCATTTAAATCAAGTTCTAAGATCACTTAATTACCTAAACATGGATTTGAATGGATAATTAAAGAGTTTAGCATACTAACCTCAATTTAAATGCCAAGCCTTCAATTGTTCTCTTTCTTTCCTCTTTCTTTCTTGTGCTTAAGTTGAGATTAAAGGTTCTAGTGAAGTATTTAAGGAAGTTAAGAAGGTTAAGTGAAGAAAATTTAGCTTAAATGTAAGCTTAATTGAAGAACCATTCATGGAGGATTTTGGGGAAAATGGGGTGGCAAAGAGAGAGGTGAAGAAGAAGAAGAAAATCCTAATTTTTTTTCTTTGTTTTCCTTTACACGTTTTTTACTTATGGAAAACCCCTAAATCCAAATTAATTAATTCAATTTATTAATTTAGTTATGACATCATGCATGATGTCATAACTTTTGACTTTTCCAACCTCTTTCCTTTTCTCTTTTTTTCATTTTTTTTTTCTATTTATTTTTCTATTAGTTCTTTAATTTAATTCTCGATTCCGAAACATTCTTTTCTCTGATTTTATTTGACAGTTAGGTCAGGAGTCAGTTCTCGGGGTCAATTGACCAAATTGCCCCTCGCCGGTTCATCCCGGTTTGCAAATAATCCAATATTTCTTCCGGCTCCCTGACCTAATTATTTGACTGGCTTAACAGTTCTTTTTCATGGTTTTCTCTTTTCCACTGTGTTCATAAGGGTCCTAAGGACCGCAGCGTCACTTTTTATGGTTCGAAATTTGAGTTTAAAACGACTTAGCGATCGTTCAGGAGGTCACTCATCATTTGTGACTCTCGGCTCGTTTAACCTCTTATGTTTTGTTTTTCTTATTTATAGTTAACTAATTAAACATTACTAATTATTTGTGTTTATGGCTTCTCAAGTTGTCTTAGGTGTGGCTCTAATCCCAATAATTGTCCGGACCGACACCGGTCGCCGGAACAGTGAAATCTACCAGGCTATGCAACGGGGGTGTTACAATTCTCCCCCCCTTAAATAAATTTCGTCTCGAAATTTTTACCTGGTATCAATCTCTGAACAGCTGTGGGTGTTGTCTCCTCATGTCCTCCTCTCGTTCCCAAGTAGCTTCTTGGCCCGAATGATGGTTCCACAGCACTTTTACCAATGGTATCTGCTTGTTTCGTAGCTGCTTCACCTCATAAGCCAGAATTTGTATGGGCTCTTCTTCATATGTGAGGTCTGGATTCACTTCTATTTCTTCTACTGGTAGTACATGAGATGGGTCTGATCGGTACCTCCTCAACATGGACACATGGAAGACGTTATGTGTCTTCTCTAACTCTGGAGGTAGTGCCAACCGATATGCCAAAGGACCCACTCTTTCCAGAACCTCATATGGCCCGATGAAACGAGGACTTAGTTTCCCCTTCCTGCCGAATCTCATAATCCTCTTCCAAGGAGAAACCTTGAGGAAAACTTTCTCACCCACTGCATACTCAATATCCCTTCTTTTCAAATCAATGTAGGACTTCTGACGGTCTGATGCAGTCTTAAGTCGACCTCTGATCACCCTGATCTTCTCTTCAGTTTGCTGAACAATTTTGGGTCCAATCATCTTTCTTTCACCCACGTCATCCCAACACAACGAGGTTCTACATTTTCTGCCATACAAAGCTTCATATGGAGGCATCCCAATGCTTGATTGGTAGCTGTTGTTGTAAGCAAACTCAATCAAAGGCAAGTGTGTATCCCAACTACCCTCAAACTCAATCACACAAGCCCGTAGCATGTCCTCCAAGATCTGAATTACCCTCTCAGACTGGCCATCTGTCTGTGGGTGGAATGCAGTACTAAAGTTCAATCTAGTTCCTAGGGCTCTCTGAAGACTACCCTAGAATCTAAAAGTGAACCTAGGATCTCTGTCTGACATGATGGATACTGGCACTCCATGCAGTCTCACAATCTCATCGATGTATAACTTGGCCAATCTTTCTAAAGCGTAGTCCATCGAATCGCGAGAAAATGAGCGGTCGATCGATCATCAACAATGACCCAAAGCGCATCATGACTCTTACGTGTCCTCGGAAGTCCCATCACAAAATCCATCGTTATTCTCTCCCATTTCCACTGCATCGGTAGTGGATGTAACAACCAACGGTACTTGATGCTCTGCCTTTACTTGCTGACAAGTTAGGCATTTGGATATAAACTCTGCCACATTCCTTTTCATACCCATCCACCAGTAATGCTCCTTTAGCCCTCTATACATTTTTGTGCCACCAGGATGCATGGCAAAAGGAGACTCATGTGCTTCCTTCAAAATGATCTGCCTCAAATCAACATCACTAGGAACACATATTCGGCCCTGGTGTAGCAGTAGACCATCATTTCTGATTGAGAATTCTGGTTTCCTGCCCTGCTGGACTTCTTCCAACAATTTCTGATACTTCTGATCATTCTGAGCAGCCATTCTAATCTGATCAATCAACACTGGCTGTACATGCCATGCAACTGCTGTCTGCCCCTCATCATTAATCTCTAAACTGGCATGTAATGATCTCAACTCATGTACCAAAGACAAAGGAGTAACTCGTAGACTTGCCATAGTCTTGCGACTTAAGGCGTCAGCCACAACATTAGCTTTCCCTGGCTGATAGTCTATCAGACAATCATAGTCTTTTATCAACTCTAACCATCTCCTCTGTCTCAAATTCAGCTCTTTTTGGGTGCCCAAATACTTCAAACTCTTATGATATGTGTAGATGTAGCACTTCTCCCCATTCAAATAATGTCTCCAGATCTTAAGAGCAAACACAATGGCTGCAAGCTCCAAATCATGTGTCGGATAATTCCTCTCATGCGGTTTTAGCTGGCGTGATGCATAGGCAATGACATTTCGATCTTGCATCAACACATAACCTAACCCATTATGAGAAGCATCGCTATAAATTGTATACTCTTTACCCGGAGTAGGTAAAGTCAGGACTGGAGCCTCTGTCAAACATCTTTTCAACTCATCAAAACTTTGCTGGCATTTGTCCGTCCATTGAAATTTCACATCTTTTCTAAGCAGCTTGGTCAATAGAGATGCCAACATGGAGAATCCCTTCACAAATCGACGGTAGTATCCAGCTAAACCCAGAAAACTACGAATTTCTGTGACATTTCTGGGTGGCCTCCAATTAAGGACAGCTTTAATCTTACTTGGATCTACCTTGATGCCCTCTTCTGATACTACATGCCCCAAAAAAGATATCTCCTTCAGCCAAAATTCAGACTTCGACAATTTGGCATATAGCTGTTTCTCCCTCAAAGTTTACAGTACAATCCGCAGATGCCTATCATGCTCTTCTGCATTCCTCGAATAGACCAATATATCATCTATGAATACCACAACAAACTGGTCGAGGTATGGTCTGAAGATAGTGTTCATCAGATCCATAAAAGCAGCCAGAGCACTAGTTAACCCGAATGTCATGACCAAGAACTCATAATGGCCATAACGGGTTCTGAAGGCAGTTTTAGAAATACTCTGCTCTTGTACTTTTAGCTGATAATAACCTGATCTCAGGTCAATTTTAGAGAACACAGCTGCACCCCTCAACTGATCAAACAAGTCATCAATACGGGGTAATGGATATCTGTTCTTTATTGTCACCTTATTCAACTGTCGATAATCAATGCATAACCGGAGAGTGCCATCCTTCTTCTTTACAAACAACTTTGGCGCTCCCCAAGGTGACACACTAGGGCGGATAAAGCCCTTGTCAAGCAATTCTTGCAATTGTACCTTCAACTCTTTTAATTCTGCAGGTGCCATTCTGTATGGTGTTATAGAGATTGGGTCCACACCAGGCATAACATCAATTTCAAACTGCACCTCTCTTTCTGGAGGTAATCCTGGCAATTCATCAGGAAACACATCCGGAAAATCACATACAGTAGGGATGTCCCTTAGTGCTGGACTCCCCACTTGGGTGTCTATCACATGTGCTAAGTATGCTTCACACCCCTTTCTGATCATTCTTCTGGCTAATGCAGCCGAAATGATATTTGATGGCAGTAAATGCCTCTCCCCTTGTATTACCACATCACCGTATAAAGGGAGACCAAAAGTGACTGTCTTCAATCTACAGTCAATCATGGCATGATGCCTGGCTAACCAATCCATGCCCAAGATGATATCATACTCTCTGAAGGGCATCTCAATTAAGTCTGACGGGAAAATATGTCCTTGGATCACCAGAGGACAGTCTCTATAAATTCTGTTGACCCGGACTTCTTGTCCTAACGGGCTAGTTACTAGCACTTCAAAACCCATTTGCACACATGGACCAGCAAGTGAACTAACTATGCTAGCACTAACATATGAATGGGTTGAACCCGGATCAAACAATACAAATACTTCTTGATCAGAGATAGAGAATGTACCAGCTACCACATCAGAAGTCTCAGCCTCTTCTCGCTGTCTCATTGTGTAGATTCTGGTGAAGCACTTCCTTGTCTGGCCCGACCAATCGTGCCTCGATCAAGCGGTACCTCTACCTCTGCCTCTTCCTTTGCCAAATGACTGTGAACCTCTAGGAGCAGGACTCTGAATACACCCCTCGGCAGTAGTAGGAGCTGGACCATATCTCGGAGCACTAGTACAGTCTTTAGCTATATGGCCCTTGCCTCCACAGTTAAAGCAGGCTCCAGTGGCCCAATAACACTCCCCGCCCCATGAATCTTGCCACAAGTCTCACAGGGGTGAGCAGAATGTGAACCCTTGCTCATTGTGACGACTGGACCTAGGGGTCTCATCCGCAGAATCGGCCCCTACCAAATCTTCCACCTCGACCCCTGTTGGGTCCACTAAACTTCTTTTTCTTTCCAGAGGTAGCACCAGAACTCTGTTCAACTGATTTTTCCCCCTTGACTTTTTCTGATTTCTCAGCTTTTTCCTTCACTGGGGTTGCTTCTGCTTCAACTCTCTCCAGTTCAAGTGCTTGAGACATAAGTTCTGAGAAGTTGCTGTGTCGAAATCCCACAACTTGCATCCTTATGCTGGGCTTCAAACCCGTCTCAAATCTCTTGCACCTTGCCTTCTTTGGTAGTAAGGAGACTCCCGCATAGTGACTCAAAGTGAGAACTCCCTCTCATACTCTGCCCCGATCGATTCCCTTGTTTCAAACTCAAAAATTCTTGCAGTTTCTGGTCAACATATGCATCTGGGATGTATTTCTGTCTGAACTCTCTGATGAAGTCATCCCAGGTTAGCACTGGTGGTTCAGCTAAGCTGTGGGGGATGGTCTTCCACCAATCATACGCATCCCCTTGCAGTAGCGACACGGAATACTCAAACTTCAGCTCATCTTGGCAGTACAGTTTCTTAAACACTATGTCCATTCTTTCAAGCCATTGCTCTGCCTCTAAAGGGTCCACTGTACCCTTAAATTCAGCAGCCCCATACTTCAGTAAATTATCATACTGTCTGGCTGGAGGCAGTGGTTGTGCCACAGGTGGTTGGGGTGGAGCTTGAGCAGGCATACCTGACCATTTCTTTGAAACATCGCGACCATCTCTTGTGCAAATTGTGCAGGAATCTGCGGCATTTGTGGGGTGGTGTTCTTGACCACCGACATTCTCGCAAAGTGGGGCTTCCCCTTGTGCCTCAGTTTCAACAAACTGCTCAACTGAGCGATCCCCTTCTTCCATTTCAATCTGAAGTAGGGTATCTCCTGAACAAATAACACATGGAGATTTTCCTCCCTTAGTTCATATTCATGATGTAATGCACTGTATGTAACAAAAATGGACATTGAGCAGTTGTATTTAACAAAGAAAAACACAAATTCACAATTTAAAACATAATTCAAAAATTTCCTCTGATACCACTAAAACATGCCACACCTTACCCCTCTGTAAGGCATAACATGATCCCGTAGAATACCTAATGAACTACCGAACTTTACCTACCGATAACTCATTAAGTACCCTACAAGGGATTTTAAAACAATTTTCTTATCTTTGACAAGTGGTGAGCATTTCTAATAAGTATTTAAAACATTTAGTTGAAATTAAAACTAATTAATATTTTTGGCCATTTTAGTTTTTCGCAAATCTTATAAAAATTTTGACAGAGTTTCCTCTGTATTTTGAGAAAACCGTTCTTCGAATACCTGTAAAAAGCACTTCTAAAAGTTTTTCTCAACCACTACTTCGGTTTCACAATCAAACTCAATCAATTTCTCAAAATACTGTCAATCAATATCATTCATATTTCATTAAAAACAAAATAATTTATACACAACCTTACAAATTTATATCAAAAGAAACACAAACTAAACTTTATTACAAACTTCACACAAATTTGTGTACAAGCTGCTCAAGACCCATTTTTACATGTCCATACATTTATGTGAAATATATACATCAAAAGAAGTATTTACAGTTAGGGTATAAATTATACCCGAAAACTTTAGGCTGGTAGCTTCTCACACCTCAGCTCGATCTGCTGCTCCTCCATTCATGTCTGCGGCAATAAAAGCTATCACGAGTACTAGGACTCAGTGGTACACAATATACTAAAATAATCTTTATGCAAAACTTAAAGCACATTCATTCAAAAATTTGGCTAAACATGAAAATTTAATACAATCATGCATTGTAAGATTTTACATGTAAACCAAGTTCATTTCAAAGTATCAAAACACATTTCATAAAACCCACAGTTAGATCACGCCATTCGAAACAAATAGAATCTCAATAGCCAGAGGCTAAAGAGAAATCACATAAATCTCAATAGCCAGAGGCTAAAGAGAAATCATATCACAGGCTAGCTAGCTCAAATATATGGATATCCATTCACATCCTCTTCTACTGGCACACCTCAACACTTCTCCAGAGAAGGAATCAAAATTCGAAACTAATTACCCCCACTAGTCGTGCTAGTGAGGTATTCAAATATATGGTCATGATACTGTGGTTTCAAAACTTATCTTAACAATTTGCTAAACATTGTCATTTCAAATATACATAATAAATTTCAACAATTTAGATCAAACATCATAAGAATGCCATAATCCAATATTTCACATTATTCAAAACGATATGCAAAAGATGATTATAAAAGTATATGTTGTGCACAAACCTCAAACGAGTCACCTATTGGGCTTGACTCGACTCCTCAGGTTCTGTCCCGGTATTCTTTTTCACTGAAACACAAAATTTTCCAATGTTTCAGTACTAAAACTTAAAATAAATCCAAAATAAACTTAACTTCACATTTACCTAGCTCTAACGTGTTAAATTTGACGTTCTCGAAATTTTGTGTTTCGGGTTACTATTCACTGCACTATTTAAGTCAAATTATTGAATTTCTAAGGCTTAATGAGTATGGAAACTCCAACTTCACCCACATACCATATTTTGGTCACCAAACTTGTTGGTTTTGGTCATTTGTTTAAAGCTTAGGTTATTTTGGCAAAATTGCCAATTTTCAGTTTTGGTTCTCCGAAGTTGCACTGTTCCATTGGTCTATCTACTGTTGGAATTTGACAAACCTTCCTTCATAGAAAATGTTCCTTATTGTATTAAGTGTATTCTCATTTTTTGATCACCCCAATCGGAGTTTTGTAGCTCAAGTTATGGCAAAAATAAGTTTACTGTTCACGTGTACTGTTCATACTGAGATTTTGGTGCTGGCAGATTTTTGGTCCAACTTTGGTTAATAATTTGATCAAGTTAAGTTCATAATTTGGTCCCACTTTCTTCATATGAAATGTTGTACTATGTCTTAGGTTTCCATCGGTTCAAGAATCGCCTAAATCCGAGTTTTATAGAGAGAGTTATAACCATCCAAACATTGCTGCTCAATGAAAATTCTGTAGAATCTCAGTACAGTAAATTTAACTTTGCTCAATGATTTGAATGAGTTAATGGCCTAATTTGGGTTGGTGTTCTTAATGAAAGTTTTAGCTCTATATCATATCTAATTGCTGGTAAAATTTCAGGTCAATTTGACCTACCTAGCTCGAGTTATGACCTTACTGTTCATTTGGTCAGTTTAGTGCAGGGGCAGCCTGCTATCAATTCACTTTGGTCAATTGTTTCACCAAGTTTTGGTCAGTTTTTGGCCATGGTTCCTTAATGAAAATTGTGCTCTTTTATGTCTATTTTCATCTCCAATTGGTGGCATATCCATTAGGCTTGTAAAATTTGTGTTTTGGTCCTTCTCCCATGTTTGTTTCATTTAAATCAAGTTCTAAGATCACTTAATTACCTAAACATGGATTTGAGTGGATAATTAAAGAGTTTAGCATACTAACCTCAATTTAAATGCCAAGCCTTCAATTGTTCTCTTTCTTTCCTCTTTCTTTCTTGTGCTTAAGTTGAGATTAAAGGTTCTAGTGAAGTATTTAAGGAAGTTAAGAAGGTTAAGTGAAGAAAATTTAGCTTAAATGTAAGCTTAATTGAAGAACCATTCATGGAGGATTTTGGGGAAAATGGGGTGGCAAAGAGAGAGGTGAAGAAGAAGAAAATCCTAATTTTTTTTTCTTTGTTTTCCTTTGCACGTTTTTTACTTATGGAAGACCCCTAAATCCAAATTATTTAATTCAATTTATTAATTTAGTTATGACATCATGCATGATGTCATAACTTTTGACTTTTCCAACCTCTTTCCTTTTCTCTTTTTTTATTTTTTTTTTCTATTTATTTTTCTATTAGTTCTTTAATTTAATTCTCGATTCCGAAACTTTCTTTTCTCCGATTTTATTTGTGATTAGGTCAGAGTCGATTCTCGGGTCAATTGACCAAATTGCCCCTCGCCGATTCATCCCGGTTTGCAAATAATCCAATATTTCTTCCGGCTCCCTGACCTAATTATTTGACTGGCTTAACAGTTCTTTTTCATGGTTTTCTCTTTTTCACTGTGTTCATAAGGGTCCTAAGGACCGCAGCGTCACTTTTTACGGTTCAAAATTTGAGTTTAAAACGACTTCGTAGTCGTTCCCGAGGAGGTCACTCATCGCTGTGACTCTCGGCTCCTTTAACCTCTTATGTTCTGTTTTTCTTATTTATAGTTAACTAATTAAACATTACTAATTATTTGTGTTTATGACTTCTCAAGTTGTCTTAGGTATGGCTCTAATCCCAATAATTGTCCGGACTGACACCGGTCGCCGGAACAGTGAAATCTACCAGGCTATGCAACGGGGGTGTTACAAATAACACATCAATTCTATATACAAAACTCTCTAAAAACATATAAAGAAGCTTTAACTTTTAGGTTTAGGTCAAAATAAAACATAAAATAGGATTCTAAAGCCTTGAAAACAAATAAGAAAAGTTACTGGCAGAAACAATTTTGACCATTGAAGTCCTTACTTTATATTCCTTTGATAGGTAGCACCTACTTTAGCTGCCGAAGTATGGAACTTCGGCTGTCGAAGTTTATAACATAATCTGTCTTCTGAAATAGTAGCTACTTTGGCTAGTGAAGTAGGGAACTTCGACTGCCAAAGTCCAGAATCCTGAAAGAAACTTTTGAGAAACAAAATTGACTTTGGTTGCTGAAATAATGGCTTTTGACAACTGAACCTGGAAATTTTCAAAATTCCCAATTCAAATTCTGTAGAACCTCAAAGCCTGAAAACACAATCAAAACTACTTTCTTTGCTCTTAAACCCTTATAAAACATATCAACCCTTTCTCTACTCATGTAACATCTTAAAAAGTCACAAGGATGCTACATGCATCGAACCATACAACAAAACTCCAAGGTTTCTCAAACCTCTTCCAACTTTAAACATGAAGAAAACAATATAAACTCAAGGAAAAACACTTTAATACCATAACATGATTTCCTACAAAGTACATGCAATTACAAATTGCTAAGGAAACTATGTATAGAACATAATTTTCATTAATTTAAAAATCATTTTGTAAAACCCTTAGTGTGACTTAAAATCCTAACTCCAAAAGCTTGGTCACAAAACAAAATCAAGCTTTTGGACCTAAAAAACATACATGAAAAAAAAAAGGGAAGAAAGGGTAAGAAAGACTTACCCCTTTGAAGCCTAAACTTCAACTCTTTCCAAGCAAGAAAAGAATCCTTGAGGTACTTCATTCTTCACACATACTCCACATGCAAAACTAGCCTAAGAGAAATCTTTGACTTAAACAACTTATCTTGATAAGAAAAAGAAAGAAAAGAGAAAATAGAGGAAAGAAATGCACATGTTGGATGAAATTTCAAGGTTCTTCCTTAAAATTTCGTTAGCTAGGCTTTTTATACCCTAAGCTGAAGAAGAACTTTCGGCTGCTAAAAGCTTAGCTTCAGCTGCTGAAGTCCATGCTACCCAGAACCAAGCCTCGATAGTAAAAGGACATTTGGTCATCGAAAGCCAACCTTTCAACTGCTGAAGTCCATGTTGCTCGAGAAAAAAATTTATACATTAACTCACAACCTAACACTTAACACCTATGTCACACATCCTCTCTTCCACCATTCGCGAAACCCTAAGTTTCACTAGAATTTCCTATCAATAACAGGAATTTTGACATCAGAAAATGGTAGATGTTACAAAATAAGAAATCAACATGAGCAGTACAATTTGGAAAAGGAACTTGTCTTAATCTTTGATGGTGATGAAGGAATTGTTATTGAAAATGTAGCCAAGGAAATTTTAGAAGGCAACCAATTTTTCAACAACTTGAGCTGATTTATACCTTAGTTCTCTTCTTTTACTGTACTAGGAGCACTTCCTTCTTAATTTTTTGGTTTTCTTTACTTCAATGTTCACTTAGTTATCATACAATGCTAGAGGTATAGGTGATTTGGGGAAGAAATCTCATTTATGAAATTTTGTTAAATATAGGGCAGATGCTGCAATTCTTGAAACCAGGAAAAGACTTCATTTATTTTTCCACCCATTAGAAAAATCCGGGGCATGGAAAATCTAAAGTCAATTATGGCACCAACAAATGGGGCTATATGGCATCTTGATTAGCATCTGGAATGAAGATACACTGCTACCTACCAGTTTATTTTTCTCTATGCCCTTGGGTAGAGATTCTAGATAATCTAAGCTCAACTAAAGGTCCATTCTTCTCATGGTAGACACTAATCAACTTTTGCCCTGTTTTGAAACTCAAGATTGGCCACTAAAAGTCTTGGATGCCTGGTGATCATGGCTAGATTTTTAAAACATTATCAAGTCATTTTGGGTCAAAATTGTTTTTGCTAATTCCTCAATCTCTTTACTTGCCATGTTGAGACTGTTGAAGCATAAATTAAAATGGAATGCTGAATCTTCCAAGTTAGAAGTGCCCTTGTTGTTTTGGTCTTTTTCAATCTAAGCTATTTTTGGCTTGTTATTGGTACGTGGGTAAGTTTTCTTAGCGTTGTGTTTGCTAATTGTATTAGACTCTGGTTGCTTGTCTTTATTTTATTGTTTAGCATTGGGCTATCCTTTGGGTTTTTTGTGTGTTTGGTCAATTGTATTTTTTTTTTTCTCTAGGTTTCTTCATTTAGCATATTTTGTCATAAGTTGGGTGTATTGAGGAGGTCTGATGACCGAGTCCAGGTGGACTGTATATGCTAAGTGATTCAGAGATTTTATTAATAAAATAAAATTATCTTTGCTAAAGAAATTATAAAAAAAAAAAAGTTAGCGAGCAGCACCAAAATCTCTCAAAAATTTATTGAAGAGGGATAGCATAGGAGGTGATTGCAATGCAAAAGAAGATCCAAAGGGTAATTTTGTAATATACTTCCATAATAGTATGTGGTTTAATTCGGAAATATTATTGAACCTCAAAATCTTAATGGGCATAAATAGTTTGCTTACGTGTCTCTAATGATAATTTTGTGGATTAGTGCTCTTGCTACGAGGCACAAATCCAAGACATGGTTCCAATTTTTAACACTTAACTGAGGTGTAGAGATCGGTTTGTGCTGATGATAAAGTCAATATCTTGACATGGAATTACATATGCATGTAATTGGGTCTGTAAATTATGCAGCAGTAGCAGTTTTCGCAGTAATTTATGAATGTTGAGCAGGAAGTCAATGGAAAAATAGACGATAAAAAGAATCCAAAAGTCCATAAATTAAAATCTAACACCCAAGCTTATAATTTATAAAGCTGGTAGTTGCAGATTTTATAACGAATAAACACATCACTACTTAGCATATTGTAACTCTTGATTCTGAATTATATTCCTGTACATCTCAGTTTTGTTCACCTCAGGATCGCGCAAGCCCCATACTCTGGTCTGTTGTTGCACCACCAAAACAGAAGCCCCAAGTTTAGAATCTCTCGCTGCAATTACCTCTCCTACCAGGCCTAACTCTCTATCCTCATTCCATTTACTAAGATCAGTCATCAACTGTGAGTCTCCATGTCGCTTCCCAACCATAACAAGGTCATAAGCATTGTCCATTGATTCAATCACAGCGAGAACATCTTTACGGTCGGCCACCTCCTCCTCCGTGTAAGCGGCACGCTCATTAAGCTGGGCATTGAACCTATATTTTCCCAAGATTTCAGCATCAAGCATTTTGCTTCTTGCTGTGCCCCCTACAATTTCTATAGCCTCAGTCCCTAATTTTGAAGATTTGAAATGTAAAAGACTGACTAACACACGGGGATGCTTCAACATACGTTGAGCATATGCTAGTGCTTCTCTATCATCAGCACCCCCCAAAAAAAGCACACAAACCCGATAAAAAGATGCCTCTGCTAGCCAAAATGGAGAATTCCTAGGGTTCCCACGGTCGACAAGGATCCCAACAGAGCATGGTGCTTGGTCAAGCACATTCTTGTTCAGGTGCCTATATACATGAAATGACTCTACCATTTTCCCATTTATGCATTGCCTGTGAAAAGGCATAATTATAAAAGATATCCTGTGTTCTAAAGCAAGTGAGCACACATCATTGTGCATGGTAGTACGAGGTGAAATGCCTTTGTAGCAATGCACAGCAACCTGTCCCTGGTTTTCATGTTCAAATTTTTTAAATGCATTGAAGATTCGTTCCGATTGGGTAGGATTTTGAGAAGGTTTGTCACGTTCCACGTGGGCAATCAGCAAGGAAGAAGCACGTCCAGCAAGCTTAATTAAGTGGAGGACAAACAAAGCAATAGGATCCTCTTTACTAGGGTTTGAAGCATCTAGGAGCGTGATTATTGTCTGCACATTTTCTTGACTATGGATGCAAGCAAGTATTCGTAATTCTTGATTCCGTGGATGGTGTTGTATTGTTCTCCTCTTGTAGGCTAGGAACCTCCTTGAAGGATCATACAGTGATTTCACAAGGGGTGAGATTACTCCTGTTACAACCACCACAGAGATGATCATAATGGCGAAGCATTCATCGTTCAACACCTGCACATAATGCAATTACTTCTATCCATCAACCATATAAAAGCAACCATCTTAATTCTTGCTTGCTTTTCTCAAAAAACAAATTCTTTGTATGTGCAGTTGAAAATGATTAGTTTAGAGGCTTAACCCTTAGATAATAATAATAATAATAATAATAATAATAATAATAATAATAATAAACAAACAAACTTTCTTAAGTGCTTATAATTCTTGACAAAAAAAAATTCTTACAATCATATCACATCCTCGCATTTTAGTAATTTTATCTCAAATTCAAATATGAATAATAATTTTATTCAAAAATCAAAATTCAAGTTTGCGGTAATCACATGACACTCATCAACAATAAAAATATTACCTTTCAATCATAAAAACTCCATATATGAATTGTACAATTTAAAAAATAATATTAATTTCTAGTTATAACTACTCTTTAATTTCAATTTTAATATTTAAATAAAATTGCAAATAAATGAGAAAAAAAATACTACAAATAAAAAACTATGTGATCTTTGAATACCATAATTAGTCTTAATTAAATATTTAAAAACTAAGGAGTAAAAGAAAGATTGGCTTACATTGTCAGTCCTCCAGTCATTGAGTAAAATAAGTTCAACAATGCCTCTGGAATTCATGATTAGGCCAAGAGAGAGAACGTCTCTGAATGGCATTCTACAAAAGAGTGGAGGTAGCATTGTCCCTATAAGTTTTCCAAAAAAACCAACACACACAACCAGTTGAATTATGCCAACGTTCCTCCATTTTTGAATGGTAAAAACATTTGTCTTTAATCCACATAGTGTGAAAAAGATGGGCGTTAGCAATACTGATACAAAACAATCAAGCCTCTCTACTAAGGCAGCTCCTAATGGTGGCCCATCTGGTATCGCCAAACCTACAAGGAAAGATGAGATTAGAGCATCTATACCAACTACTTCACCGAGGAATACACAACCCATCAATGCTATAAGCACTACAAATGTGTAAATCTCTTTCACAGGTTTTCCTTCAGGAGTATGACGAACTAACCACAAAGCTGCTGGACGAATTCCAAACACTATAATACTGAAATGGAGAACAACCGAAAAAAATGAACCAATTGATGTTTTTAACGATTTTGCAATAGCTATATCTGCTGCATAAGTCAGTGTCATTGTGACCCAAAAGCATAAATCGCATATCATTGAAGAAGAACTAGCAAGTCTTCCAATCTCAGAATTGAGGATCTTTAGCTCAGCTAAAAAGGTTGCAATTACGGGAAAAGCTGTCAAAGATTGCAGTTTTACTACCAAAGCAAGAACCATGCAGGTGTTTTCATTCAATGCGAGACGATTGCAGATGACTAATCTGATTAATGCGGCCAATGCATAGGGAATGCAGAAGGCTGAAATTCCTATTGCAAGTGATCGTTTACCTGATCTCAAAACCACTGTGGGATCTGTCTTCACCCCAATTAGGAAGAGAAATAGTATGAAACCAAACACGGACAACGTCTCCAGCGTAGTTCTTCCCTTGGATGGGAACACTTTTTCTGCGAAGTTCAAGTTATACCCAAGAACCGATGGACCAAGAATTACACCTCCCTAATGAATAGAAATCATCAAATATGAAGTGTTAGATACTCTACCCTTTATAGAGAGCGAGAGCCTGCATAATCAAGTTAGCATCCAATTTCAACAATACCAAGGAAGAAGACTTTCCAATTTCGTTATAATACTTTCTAAGCTCAGAATCTATACATCTCTCCCAAGTCCCAATTCACATTTGTCTAAGCCTAATTGGTGAAATATCATATAAAAACAAAACAATCAACAAATGGAAAATGAAGAAGAAATTAGTGATTTTATCGTAAAACCAAACAAAAATATCATAGCTTAATTCATCCATTGAAGAGAAACACATGGAATCCATCAAACAGAAATATGTCCTTTTAAAAGAATGGCATGACAATTTATTTGCATCAAGCAAATAAGAACATAACTTGAAAAGAATTTCAATAACATGTAGAGAAGCTTACAAGGATCTGAGAAACAATAGAAGGCTGGCCAAAAGGCTTGAGAAAAATGTAAATGGAACGTGTAAAGATGGAAATGAGGGATAGCTGCAATAGCAAGAGAGGGACAGAAAATGATAGAGGATCATCTCCAATCCATAAGCCCCTTGAATGAATATGACCCACAGCCTCGCACACAAATGAGGCACCAAATCCAAGCTCCTTTCCAAGATTAATTTTTAATTGTTCCTGTGATTGCACGGATGCATTGTTTGATTGTGACATTGTTTAACGTAAAGAAAAGAGATTCCACAGGGTTGTAGGAAAGAAAACAAGGAAGAAACTGAACCAAAAAAATAAAAGGTGATGTACGTAGAAGAGAACCCATGTCACAGAAAGGAGAAACGGATGGTTGAGAGAGAAGAAGGTGAATGCGAAAATGGAAAAACAGAATGTAATGGATTACAAACAATTAAGACTAGGCTTCATCTTGTTAGCCATTTCCTCATCTATTAGGATTCAAACCCCATACCTTATTTGGTAATTTATATAATTGTTATTGAGGTTCTATTATATATACTATAACACACCTACATAAAATTCACTCACAAAAATTATAAATACAAGTTGCCTTATCTTTAAAATTAAATTAAATACTAATTTAGATGATTGATTGGAATTCACTTTCATCTTTGGATAATATTTAACGTTGATTAATTGTCTCACTTACTATTATTAATTTTAAGAGTTTTAAGTGTTTGAGTGTGTAGAGGCACTTTAAATTAATTAATTTTTAAAATAATAATAATTTATATTTATTATAATAAATAATAACTAATAATTTTGATTCTATTGAGATAAAATAAATAGAAATAAATTTTTATGTCACAAAAATTTAACTTTTAACTTTAATATTTAATCTATTTTCATAATTAATAGTAAAAATTAATTTTAAATATTAAATTTAATAAAATTATTATTCTTAAATTTGGAGAAAATTTAAGAGATAAATTAATAAAAATTAATTATTAAAACTAAATTTTTTAATAATTTAAATAAATATAAAAATTATTAAATTTGTTTTATAAGAAAAAAGGCCAGGGGCCATTTATATGTCCCTTGGTATATCTAATTTTTATAAGAAAAGAGCATCTGCCCAAAGTCAAGGCATTTTAAGATGGACAGGTAGTAAAGATGGCCACTTATGTTACTAGTTTTTTAATGATTCTACGGAGATAAATCGCGCTTAGATTTCGGAAATGACGATTATAAGATCCTCAAAGTCCCGCAAGAGTTTATTTGTTACGATGTTAGCAATTTACATTTTCTCCCAGTATTTTTACATTTATTTCCCCACTTTTAAGGCATATGTGCACGGGATGTTGTAAATTATTTATAATGTTAATGGATTAGAAAATAAAAAGTGTAACTTTTCAACATCTTGCCCCATTATGCATCTAACAAAAATTTGTCATGCAATTTTAAGCATTAAAATGTGACCATGTAATAAAACAAAACTTGATTATATGTGACGATTTATGATGCCTTTGCTTTATATATTTATACTACGCCTGCACTCCGGGTAGTGTTGTATTTTTAATAGAGTTTATATTATGAAAATTTGTTTGTTAAGGGTAGAATTTTTTCGAGATATCTGAGCTAGGTTTAGATATGGCGGCAAGTCCCTAAGTGAGATAGTAAAGTCCGTAGTTCCACTAGCTACTGTAAGAAAAATTTTACCTAAAATTAATAAAATTTTCAAAAATGGATTCTAATTTCTATAGAACTATACTTTACTTTCAAACTCTTTTACCTCTTTCTCATAAACTAAAAGGATAATCAATAGTGAAGAAATCACTATTGAAATTTCTAAAAATAAAAAAAAGATTAGATTTACAAAACTTCTAAATACATCTTTTTCAAAATAGATTTTACCGTCAAAATCAAAAAAGAGATATCTAATTTTCAAAATCTTTTGAAACTATTCATCTTCTTTTTCAAAACTCTTTACAAGAGCATGAAGATAAACAATACAAATATAGTCACATAGGTTTAATCCAAGTAGGAATTAAGCCTCTTACTAAAGAATGATTAAATACCTCCATTCTAGTAGTTCTTAGAGACTCTAGGTTTAATAACTTTCAGTATTTATTGCTCAGTTCGATTGAATCAAGTTTGTGTAGTGGCCTATCTCTTTTGGCTGCTATCCAATCTTTATTGTTTATTTAAGTGATAGAAACATTTTAAAATTAGTTGTTTTACAAATCAAAACCCATAATTACAAAATGATAATCGATCAATCCCTCTTGCTTTAATCTTCAAAGTCCACTATAAAGCTATGGTTTCTACTTTTGCTACAAAACACCATTTTCAAAGCAAAAAAGGAGAAACATTGCTCTTACAAATAGATTTTACAAAATCTAATACTGTCATCCCTAGACCCATCTTATAGAAAGACATAATCTTACCAAATGAGTGGATCTTAGAAGGTGCAGTAAAACCTGAACTTCTAATGTCTTCAAAACCCAATACAAATATAAGGCAGATTACTCAGTATACTGATGCTATAGTCAAATTTAGCTTCAACTTCATCTACTAGTTCTAGGTACACAGATGGTTCTTCAACAACTAGTAACCTAGACTTAGGAAGAATTTCACAACTACCTTTTGTCATAAACATGCCCTTTACAAAACAACCTAAAGAAAGATCAAAACAAAGTCTAGACCTTCCGTCGGCTAAAGACTTACCTTACCAAATACAACCTAGGTTTTCTACATCAGATATACCTAGCACCTCTTTACAAAATGTAGACTATGCAATAAATATTTCCCATCCAGTTTATGCAAAATTACAAACAAAAACTGTAAAACAACAGGTTTTACCTCTAACTTCTCTAACCTTTTCTACAATCACAGAAAATATAGCTAATGAGTAAAATGTTTTTCAAAAAGAATTTCCTGTGGATAAAAAATTTCTTGCAAATGATTTCTATTCAAAAGAGAATGAGCAAAAAAGATTGTGGTATTTAAACACTTTATGCAACAAAGACATGATATACAAAAACAATTCTATGAATTTGTTGAAACACTTCAAATTCATATTCTATTCTTTGATTGGTTTGAGTTGTAAGCCCCTGAAAACTACATTCATATCCATTTACAAAATCTTTGAACCCTGTTACAGGTAGGAGTTAAAAACCAGAATGGAAAATCTCTGATGGTAGGAAAATAGAGTCAAATCATCCACCTCTTAGACAGATTAAGATAATCCATTTTTACCAAATTATAGAAGCAAATCCTTACAAAAAGATGAATGAGAGTGATTCTGTGAATATTAGAAATATTATTCAGCAGAATAATTTTACAAATGCCATCTCAACAAAACAGGAACACAACTTTTTAGAATAGAATAAGCCTATAAAGTAGTAATGTTCTCTACTGAAACTCTAAAATCTAGCGATACAAAATTAAAAAATCTTATTTTCAAACCCTTATAAGTTTCCAAAACTAGCTAGCAATGTAACACCCTGTAACGCCCTCACCGTAGGTAGTCCATACGTTCAACTGTTCTGACGACTACTGTCTGTTCGGACAGTTAGAATGCTTAGAACTACACTTAAATAAAAGTGAGGAGACAAAAAATGATGGAATAAATGATAAGAAAATACAAGAAAAATTAAGGAAAAATAAAATACATGAAATGCAATTAGGTTAAATGAGCTGGAATCGCAGCGATGAGTAATCGTATCGGGAAGTCACTGCGTAGATAGTTTACGATCCCAAATCGACGAGGAACCCGAGGAAATAATTTTCGGGGTTTAATTAAGAATTTACCGAGGTGTAAATGACATTAAAAATGTCAAAGAAAAATTTAATTAATTGGTAAATGTGAAAATAAAAATAAAATAGACCGTATAAAAATTATAAAGGGACCGTCGAACTAGGGATTTGATCAGTATTTCTGAAAAAGTGAGACTTAACCTGAAGAGGGGCATTTTGGTCATTTGGCACTTAAAGTTGACTTTGACTAAAAAGTCCATTAAAATGAGTGATATTAAAAATTTAGAAAACCCCTTAAAAATCCCATGAAAATATGAAATTTCATGTAGTGTAATTAAAGGAACCTAAGTGGGGCTAATTAGAATTTTTAAAAACCTTAGATTATTATATTAATAAACCAAGTTAGTGGGGGATATAAAAAGGTAAAAAGTGGGAAGAATTCTCCACTCAAATCTCATTCTCCCTCACTCTCTCTGCCATGCCGAAAACTACAACTCCATCTACCTCCATTGATGCCTCACATGCAAGCTTAAAAATCTCTCCCATTCTCGCCCTAATCCTCACAACTTCTTTCGTTAAAAGTGATCCTCACATCTTGGGAAACATATAGGCAGCAAAAAGAAAGGAAAATCTTGAAGTTTTACAAGCTTACAATTCTCACAAGTTGAGGTTAGTCCATAATTTCTCCTTTTTCTTTAGTTAAACATTGAAATGAGTTGATATGATAAGGAATTTGATTGAAAATGATGAGAAATTGAGAACCCACAATTCGGCAGCCATGGGAAATTTGGAGATTTGATTTATTTTTACATGAAAATGGTGATTAGTAATGTTAATTAAGGTAATTACATGAATTAGGATAAAATTATATGTGGGTGTTTGAGGTTTGATTATGAATTAGGGTTTGTAAACATGAATTGGGAATTTTGTCTTAGGCTTGAAACTATTAAATTGGCAGCCTTGATAAGCATGGTTATTGATTAATTTATAAATATAATTAGTGATTAATAATGTTGATTAAGGTGACTATGAGTATAAAAATTTAATTACATGTACATTGTTGACTTTGACACTTTAAATTAAGGCTTTGAACAAATTATGAGTGACTAGTTGATGTGAACCTTCAAGTAATTGGTAACCTGAAAACCCACATTTAAGAATTAAAGGAATAATATGGAAAGCACCAAATCAAGATGTATGAATTTGATTCTTTGAACCAACACAATCATATTGCCGTGTAATTCAAAGAAAATATCAGAAATGGGATTCTTAACCTAATTCATATAGAGAATGAATAAACCAAGAATATTATGCACATTAAACCTTGCAAGATAGAAATCTCAGCAAGTTAATGAGCTTCACAAGAACAAAGGCAACAGCCAATTTACTCACTAATCATTAATATTCAAAGTGTGTCCTCCACTCTCTCATTACACTTGTATTTATAGTCTCTTGGCTCCAAAGCTAAAGACAAAAATATCCTTACATTACTAACAGCTGCAAGGAGCTTTAAGTCTAAACAAAAATTAATCTATCAAAAGACTAAAAACTCCTTACAAAAAGAAAATTTAATACAGTAGCAAATAAGGGCATTTAAGTCCAAAAGAGAGGTGGTTATAACAGCAAGGAATATTCTTTCAAAAAGGTGCCAGCAGATGCATGTACATGGGTTGGATCTGATACATGCATGTCCACAGTTTATTCCATGTAACCTAATGCTCCACCTGACACCTGGTCACTTCCAAGCTTAATTTTCATCAAATTTAATCCTTTATAATTTTCTTCATGCCATTCCAGCTTATAATCCTTGCTCCTTAAGATTTCACAAATTAAATTATGAAGTGATTTAGCTCTAGCTCTAGTAATTGGACCTTGGATGAAATCCTTTGGCGTGGATGTAGCTTGATTCTCATCATTCCCCTCCACTTCAAAAGGATTCGTCCTCGAATTTGTTCCTGCATCAACACAAGGAGATAAATCAGCAACATTGAAGCTGGCACTGACATTATACTCACCGGGCAGGTTTATTTTGTAGGCATTATCATTAATTTTGGTCAGCACTTGGAAAGGTCCATCACATCTTGGTTGTAATTTAGATTTCCTTTGAGAGAGAAACCTTTCTTTGCGCAAGTAAACCCATACCCAATCTCCAGGTTGAAATGTGACTTTCTTCCTTCCTTTGTTGGCTTGACTAGCATATTTTTCATTTTTCTTTTCAATTTGAAGCTTGGCTTGTTCATGGATTTTCTTCACCAATTCTGCTTTTCTTTTTCCATCTAAACTAGCAAGCTCGTTCACAGGCAAAGGTAAAAGATCCAAAGGAGTTGAAGGATTGAAACCATACACAATTTCAAATGGAGAATAGCCAGTAGAAGAATGCACATTTCTATTGTATGCAAATTCAACAAGTGGAATGCAATCTTTCCATGATTTCAAATTTTGCTTAACCACAACACGCAAAAGAGTAGTTAGTGTCCTATTTACTACTTCAGTTTGACCATCGGTTTGTGGGTGACAAGTGGTGGAAAATAACTTGGTGCCCAATTTTCCCCATAAAATTTTCAAAAAGTGACTGAGGAATTTAACATCCCTATCACTAACTAAACTCTTAGGTATGCCATGTAACCTGACAATATCTCTAAAGAATAAATTTACAACATTTGTAGCATCATCAGTTTTATGGCATGGAATAAAATGTGCCATTTTTAAAAACCTGTCAACAACAACAAAAATTGAATCATCGCCTTGTTTAGACCTAGGTAATCCCAACACAAAATCCATAGACAAATGAACCCAAGGATCACTAGGGGTAGGCAAAGGTGTATACAAACCTTGTGGCAAAACTCTAGATTTAGCCTTAGCACACACAACGCACCTAACACATACTCTTTCAACATCTCTTTTCATATTCGGCCAATAAAAATGTTCCTTCAACGCATCTAAAGTTTTGGCAACACCACAATGACCCATTAATCCACCAGCATGAGACTCATTCACAAGTAATTCACGCATGGAACTCTTAGGCACACACAATCTATTTTCTCTAAACAAATATTCATCATGCCTATAAAACTTCTCAAAAGCATTCTTTTCACAAGCTGCATGCACTCTCGCAAAGTCATTATGTTCAGCATATAATTCTTTCACATATTCGAATCCCAATAACTTTGCATCAAGAAGGGCAAGAAGGTTATACCTTCGAGATAAGGCATCAGCAACCACATTTTCTTTCCCATGTTTGTATTGAATCACATATGGGAAGGTCTTAAGGAACTCAACCCATTTTGCATGACGCCTACACAACTTATTTTGCCCCTTGATATGCTTCAATGACTCATGATCTGTGTGGATAACAAATTGCTTTGCCCAAAGGTAATGTTGCCATGTTTCCAAGGCACGTACCAATGCATACAACTCTTTGTCATATGTAGAATAGTTCAAAGCTGCTCCATTAAGCTTCTCACTAAAGTATGCTATTGGTCTCTTATCCTACATTAAAACGGCTCCAATACCTATTCCTGATGCGTCACACTCAATCTCAAAAGTCTTAGAAAAATCAGGTAAAGCCAACACGGGAGCGGAACATAACATGTCTTTAATTTTGTGAAAAGCATCATCTTGTTTCTGTTCCCAAATAAAATTAACATTTTTTTAACAAGATCATTCAATGGTGCTGCAATGGTACTGAAATTCTTAATAAATCTTCTATAGAAACTAGCTAGTCCATGGAAACTACGTACTTCGGATGCAGACTTTGGAATGGGCCAATCTTTAATAGCTCTAATTTTTTCATCATCAACTTCAACACCATTAGCACTAATGACAAATCCTAAAAAGACAACCTTTTCCATGCAAAATGAACATTTCTTCAAGTTAGCAAATAATTTTTCCTTTCTTAACACATCGAATACAGCTCTTAAATGATGCATATTTTCATTCATTTCTCTACTATAAACCAATATATCATCAAAATAAACAACAACAAATTTTCCAATAAAAGCACGCAACACATGATTCATCAATCTCATAAAAGTGCTAGGAGCGTTAGTTAGCCCAAAAGGCATCACTAACCACTCATATAGTCCATGCTTTGTTTTAAATGCAGTCTTCCATTCATCTCCTACTTTCATGCGAATTTGATGATATCCGCTTTTCAAGTCAATTTGATACGGTCTCTACCCTTAGTAGCTGATTCCACTAAGAAGAAAGACCAAAGGACCGTCTTCAAAACAAGCCAAGAAACTCCCTTGAACCTTCAACCCTTCACCTTGAAGATGGAGAACTGAAAATATAATTCCCAAGAAAGACAGCCAAGAACAAGACCAATTCACCTATGCTGATGAACAACCTTGAATATATAATAAAACTTAACAAATCAAGGCAAGAATTTGCTATGAAAAATGGAGAGAGTTCTAAGAAGAACTTTGAAGCAAAGCTCCAGCAATTTTGCTCAAAAAAATTACCATATGAATTCTGTTCCCAAAATGAAACAAAAGAAGGCTAATATGGGTTGGTGTATTCAGCCAAGACATTTCAACAACCATGGGACATGTGCAAGTCTTGGTTAATACACCAATCTCTCCAAAAATAGATACAAAGTTCAAACATTAATAGAAAAGTCAGATTTGGCAGGCTACAAATGAGAGACAATCTGAAAAGAGATGTTTTATCTTGAAGCTGAAAGTAGTAACTTTGCTTTTCCTATAAATAGTTGAAGCATGGCTGGAGCTCTTGGACAAAGTTATGGCTTCCAATCTTTGCAAAATGGACAAAAGCATCTTCAAAAAGTTGGTGGAGATGGGCTGCCAATTGTGCTGCCACCTGGACGCCACATTGGATGCCAACTAGGATGGACTTGCTGAGGTGGCTGCCACATGTATGCCAACTTGGACGGATGGCACTTGGTCTCTTGGCTCCTCAAATATGCAAAGGAATGTACAGCAAGGTTGGCTTCCCTCTTCCAAGTCCAAACCGAATACTTGCAAGAGGTTGGACTTGGTGATGTGCTTATGCACCAAGCCTTGAAGCTTCTTAGCCATTGCTCTAGTTATTGGCCCTTAGTGTGGAATTGGTGCAACCGATTCCTCATCACAATTTTGGTAAAAACACAAGCACCGCAAAGTTCATCCAACATATCATCCAATCTATGTATAGGGTGGCGATACTTTACAGTGATTTTGTTGACCGCCCTACAATCCACACACATGAGCCATGTACCATCTTTCTTTGGTACCAAAATGACAGGTACAGCACAAGGGCTCATACTTTCTCTCACGTAACCCTTAGCTAGCAATTCCTCAACTTGCCTTTATAATTCTTTAGTTTCTTCAGGATTAGTTCTATAGGCTGGACGGTTGGGAATAACTGCTCCAGGCGCAAAATCAATCTGGTGCTCAATCCCTTGAATAGGTGGTAGTCCAGCTGGCATCTCCTCAGGTAGCACATCCTCATATTCCTGCAAAAGGGAGACAGCAACACTAGGCAAATTGGGGCCAATGTCAGATGTGGATAAACAAGAGTCCATAAACACAATTAATAACATTTGCTTGTTGGCAAACATGGCATTCCTCACATCTCTTCCTTTAGCATACAAGCTTAATTTTCTCTCCCTTCTTTCCGCACAGCTCTCCTTTTGCGCCGAAGTTTCACCTTTTTCAAACACTCTTGGAATGTTTTCTTTACTCACTTTTCTTTCCTCACAACCACCCTTGTCTTGCTCACTCACAACATTTCAGTCAATTTCTTTTCACTCCTTTTCTTCTCTACTCTCTTTTCGGACACTCTTGATTTTACCTCACCCATTGCTTGCTTAAGCCTTGTTTGGTATTCATAAATCTGTTTTGGTGTCATAGGTGCCAAAATGATTTTCCTTCCATTCATTTCAAAAGAATACATATTTTTATACCCATCGTGGATCACCTTTCTATCAAATTGCCTTGGTCGGCCAAGTAATAAATGGCCAGCTTGCATCGGAACCATGTCACACATAACCTTATCTTGATACTTTCCTATTGCAAAGTAAATTAGCACTCGTTTTGTTACTTTCACCTCACCGCATTCATTCAACCACTGCAATTTATAGGGTCTAGGGTGTTTCAAAGTCCTCAACCCTAATCTCTGCACCAAAATAGTACTAGCAACATTGGCACAACTTCCCCCATCAATGATGACACTACAAGCTTTGTCTTGGATAAGACACGTTGTATCGAAAATTGTTTATCTTTGCAATTCATCACCAACATCCTCCTTTACTTGAGTATTTAATGCTCTGCTAATCACTAGAGCACTTCCTTCAGCAGCATATTCTACCTCTGCATCCTCCTCCCCTGAAGATGTGGAATCACTCATAATTTCCTCCTCCGTTCTATCTCACTATTTTCTCTCATGACCATGACTCTCTTGTTAGGACATTGAGAAGCTATGTGTCCACTGCCCAAACACCTAAAACACTTCACATCTCTATTTCGGGTAGTAGTTGCAACCTCCTTTTCTTTACTTTCTACAAATTTCTTCTCCACCTTCTTTTCCTTTTCCTCATTTTTCTTATATTTGCTAATAGCCTTTTCCCCTCTTATGAACTCACCACTCTATGCCTTTTACCTCTCTTGGCTATGTCCACAAGTTCTTATCAAACACAAGTAACTCAAACCAAGACTGTACTCGCAAGAATTTAACATATAATAAAATTCTTGAACGTGATGGATCAAAAAGAGTAATAAAAAAAAGCAATAATGTGACTCAAGAAGTCAAGAGAAGAAAAGCTCAAGTATGGAAATGTAATGCAATAAGGAATCAAGAAAGAAGACACCAAAATAAAAGAGTAGTAAGCTGGAAAAGAGACAACCTAAAGAAGAGATATCAAGCTTAAATATCCAAGTTTGCCACCAACTTATCATAATTACCAGCAGTTCACACAATACACCAAGAATTGCATAAATTTAGGATCACCAAGCAAACAAGTGTATTTTGATGTGAAATTGAGTAGGCAAATGCAACCCAATACCGACTAATTGCTGCTAGAATTTCAAGCTTTTCTTGACAGGTTTACTATGTAAACCAAATTTAATCGTGTTTGCCGCAAAATTTTGTTCCCCACACAAAGAGTTAAATTTTGAGAATAGCTCAAATGTGGCAAAAACAACCTGTAAATTTTCAGGAATTTCAGGGCTGATTTTTTATGTGAACTTAATTTGATCGGGTCTACCACAAAATTTTGGTTCCCTACACAAACGGATGAATTTTAAGCTGAAATTTAATTTGGGAACTACTGATATGGGGTATAAACACCGAGTAAATTTTCAGAAATTTCTAGGTATATTTGCTATGTGAACTTATTTTGATCGATTCTGTCGCAAAATTTTGGTTTTCCACACAAATGGTTGAATTTTAAGCTGAAATTTAATTTGGGAACTACTGAAGTGGGGTATAAACACCCGGTAAATTTTCAGGAATTTCTGGGCCTATTTCCTATGTGAACTTAATTTGATCGGGTCTGCCGCAAAATTTTCGTTCAGTAGGTAAACAATATCAAACAACCCCCAAAATTTACACCCAACGTCTTAAACACACCCAAATAATGATGGTATAGTTTCAGGCCTAATAGGTAAGTCAAACTCAATGACCCAAACAATCTCTCATGCTTGATATCAAAATGAAGGAAGCAAGATGGATAGCTAGAATAATGGCTTTGGCTTGATTAACCCAAAACCCTAAGACAAACTCAACAAAACAAATTTTTTAAACAAACAGGTCATACTAAAGCCCAAGAGCCAATTTTGATCAAGCATACAATGAACAAAAATGTGATTAACAAAAACACAATAAGAAGCAAATCAAGGTTTAGGAAGAAAGAACCAGATGCAAGATGAAGAAGAAGAAACAAATATGGAACTAGAGCCAAACAGTAAATATGCAAAAGGTAACAAACTCAAAGAATAAGAAGCAAATAGAGAATCTACCTTGTTTGGACGTCCCTTTGTTCTGATACCAAAATTGATGTGAACCTTCAAGTAATTGGTAACTTGAAAACCCACATTCAAGAATTAAAGAAACAATATGGAAAGCACCAAATCAAGATGTATGAATTTAATTCTTTGAACCAGCACAATCAGATTGCTGTGTAATTCAAAGAAAATATCAAAAATGGGATTCTTGACCTAATTCATATGGAGAATGAATAAACCAAGAATATTATGCACATTAAACCTTGCAAGATAGAAATCTCAGCAAGTTAATGAGCTTCACAAGAACAAAGGCAACAGCCAATTTACTCACTAATGGAGCAGAAACAATCTTTCATTAATATTCAAAGTGTATCCTCCACTCTCTCATTACACTTGTATTTATAGTCTCTTGGCTCCAAAGCTAAAGACAAAAATATCCTTACTTTACTAACAGCTGCAAGGAGCTTTAAGTCCAAACAAAAATTAATCTATCAAAAGACTAAAAACTCCTTACAAAAAGTAAATTTAATACAGTAGCAAATAAGGGCATTTAAGTCCAAAAGAGAGGTGGTTATAACAGCAAGGAATATTCTTTCAAAAAGGTGCCAGCAGATGCATGTACATGGGTTGGATCTAGTACATGCATGTCCACAGTTTATTCCATGTAACCTAATGCTCCACCTGACACCTGGTCACTTCCAAGCTTAATTTTCATCAAATTTAATCCTTTATAATTTTCTTCATGCCATTCCAGCTTATAATCCTTGCTCCTTAAGATTTCACAAATTAAATTATGAAGTGATTTAGCTCTAGCTCTAGTAATTGGACCTTGGATGAAATCCTTTGGCATGGATGTAGCTTGATTCTCATCACTAGTGAAACTGCCCAAATTTGGTAGCCTTGAGGAACTTAGGAGATGGATAATTTCATGAATTAAATGATGATTAATGGTGTTCATGGATATAGGGAAGTGAATTAGATGTTGATAGTTGAAGTTACATGTGTTAGTAATTGTTTCATGTGCATATTGTTGTTGAATTTGACCATTTGAAGTAGGGTTTTGAACTGACTATTAAAGACTTATGTAAACTACTGAAAATTGATTTTATTGAGATGCTTGATGATAATAGAAGTGCCATGAATGCTATTTGAAGTAAGGGAGTTGGAGGAGAAATGAAATTGGAAGTGTTCTTTTGTGCAGGTTGTGAAATTCTTGAAAACAGTGTGTAATTTGAGATATAATTGACCTTGTGTGACTCCAATTGGTATGAGACCAATTGGAGGTGAAATATGACCTAAAACACTCAATTTTCCATGTAGAAGTTATGTCTAAATTCTGCCTAAAAAGTGACCAAAAGTTTGCCTTAATCCGGATTGCCATTTAGTGAACCCAGAAAATGACCAAATGAATAGTGTTCATTCATTTGGTCATATCTCACTGTAGACAGGTCCAAATGACCTGAACTTGATACCATTGGAAAGCTTATACATAGTGCTACAACTCTTGTGCAGACACCAAAGCTTAGAAATGCCATTAACCAAGTCAAATTGCTTGCCTAATTAGGGACACCAAAACTGTCTAGAATTGAAACTGTCCAGAATTGCTAGACAAAGGCAAACTAACCAGTTTTGTTAAAGAGACCATAACTCGGTCCATAGAACTCCAAATGCCCTGAACTAGTGCCAAAATTTCATTAAGACATAGGCCTACAATAATGGTATATTGACCAAAACCCAGAAATTAAGGAAACTAGGTCAATTAACTTGATTAATTTGGCATACCAATTTTAGAAATGGTATAAATGATTATTAACTCCAGAATAATTTCTTAAGCATATCTCCCACTAGAAATCTTCAATTGAAATGAGCCATACCATTCTGGAAAGCTAAGAAATAGATATTCAACTTTGTTTTAGACATTTTCCTCAACTTATGAATATAAGAAGCTTAAATATTGGGTCAAAGCTACTGCCCTAATTGAAATCTTGTTACTATAAGACACTTGAGTCCAGATCAATAATTTGACTATAAATAATTCTACAAGACTTGAAAAATCACAATAAAAAATTTTGAGTGACCATAAGACATAGGGCAACATATCCTATGCAAAATAGTAAACTTAAATAAGGCAGAAACCTACTCAAATAAAATTGATAAAGTATAATATCAAAACTGCCTAGTAAGGGAATAAAATTTAGAATTGACCTAGCTATAGTTATTTGACCATAACTTGAGTTCTATAAATCCAAATGACATAATTCAAAAAGAAAAATAAAGACAAGAAATAGAGGAACAACTTCCATAGAGGAAGTGTGGCCAAACAGTAGCCACAAATTGTTCACAATGATATGCAAAAATTAAGATACTGAAATTGAACCTAAAGAAAGGTTCTTGAAATAAATTATTGACTTATCTCTAATAAGTCACTACATGCTAAATTACATGAAACAGGTATGTGGGACCCACTTTCCCACTATACATTGACATGAAAATTCTGTTATCACTACATGCTAAATTACATGAAATAGTGATGTGGGACCCATTTGAATCCATATCATAGGGTGTGACGAAATTTTTACGCTGGTTGTCACCTACCGCAACCCTCCTCCTTTACTCGGGCTTGGGACTGGCTAAGCGCAAACTACTTATGATATGGATTCATAAGACACTAGCCGACCCCAAATTTTTGGGATAAAGGCTTAGTTGAGTTGAGTTGAGTTGAGTGATGTGGGACCCACCTTTCCCACAATACATGGACATGAAGATTTTGTTAGACAATTAATAATACTTAATTGCCCAAAGTAAACCTAGCCATATATATATATAGTTGGATCGATTGGTATACCAATTAGGGACTACAAATAGTAGTACTGCCTACATAGATAATCATTGACTGACAATATATGTTTGATATGATTGATCTATAGGCTCTATGCCTGCCCATTGGCTATTATGCCTAATTTTATATCTGGCTTAAAAAGCCTGCCTGCTGGCCTTGTGCCTGACATGACAGATATATACAGGATAGTCATATGGCTGTCTAACTAGTATACTCCTGTGTATCCATCACTTATAGTCTGCTATAGGTTACTTGAGCACTGTTATAAAATAATTACGACCGAAAATAAGAAAAATGAACAAAAAAAAGGTACTATGTAACACCCCTATTTGCATAGCTTGTTATATTTCACTATTTCGGTGACTAGTGTCGGTCCAGATAATTAAGGGGATTAAAACCACACTTAAGACAACTAGATAAGTCCTAAACACAAATAATTAGTAATTGTCAATTAGTTAAGTATAAATAAGAAAAACAGAACATAAGAGGTTAAATGAGCCGAGAGTCACAGCGATGGGTGACCTTCTCGGGAAGGACTACGAAGTCGATTTAAACTCAAATTTTGAGCCGTAGAATATGACGCCGCAGTCCTTAGGACTATTGAGAACACATTGGAAAAGAGAAAATCACAAAAAAGAAATGTTAAGTCGGTCAAATAATTAGGTTAGGGATCTAGAAGAAATATTGAATTATTTGCAAACCGGGTCAAACTGGCGAGGGGCAATTTGGTCAATTGACCCCGAGAACTGACTCCTAACCTAACTATCAAATAAAATCAGAGAAAAAAAAATTTCGGAGTCGGGAATTAAATTAAAGAACTAATGAAAAAATAAATAGAAAAAAAGGAAAATGAAAAAGTGAAAAGTGATGACATCATGCATGATGCAATAAATATTATAATTAAAATTTAATTAATTTAATTTATGGTCTTCCTAAAGGATAAATTCATAAAAGAAAAAGAAAAGAAAGAAAAAAAATAAAAGACTCATCTTCTCCCTTTAGCCGTCTTCCCTCTCTCATCTCTCCCTCACTAGAACAACCACCATTGAAGCTCATTTTTGAGCTTGAATATTACAAAATTCCACCATAGAAAAATTACTCACCATAGTTAAAACTTATTTTGGCAACTAGAAGAGGAGCTTGAAGAAGAAAGAAAAAAGAAAGGAAGAGATTGGAAGAGAAAGGAAATTTTGCATAAGGTTAGTAAGCAAACTTGATATTTTTAGTTTAATCAATATATTTATAGCATAAAGAACTTATAAATAAACTTAAAATGAAATGAAAATAATTGTTGGAGAACTAGAAGTAAATTCGGCCAACTAGGGTTTGTGATGGAAATGCTTGTATTTTTATTGAATTAATTATGTTAGGAAGCTTAATTAAGTGATGGAGTGATGTTAGTATGCTTAGAATTAATTAAATATAACAATTAGTGTAATTAAATATAAAATTTGTTAAATGATGTGTTTGACCTTGTTGGAGTTGAGAAATGGTCATTTGTGACCAATTGAGGTATGTTGGAAGTGTTAGAATTAGGTTTAGATTCGGATTGGATGTGGGCAGTATGCAGACCAAGGTTCCTTTCAGAGACTAAAACTGAAAATTTACAAGCCTAATTGGTGTGAGGCCAATTGAGAATGAAACTAGACACAAAATGACACATTTTTCATTCAGGAATCATGCCCAAAAAGTGACCAAAACCTAGTGAACAAATTGACCAATTTCAGACTTAGGCAATCTGACCTGTACAAAAATGACCAAATGAACAGTATTTGTTCATTTGACCATAACTTGGGCTAGGCAGGTCTAAATGACCTGAAATTTTACCAGTAGAAAGCTGAGATATAGACCTAAAACTTTCATGGAGAACACAAACCCAAATTATGCCCTTAACCAAGTCATTTAGCCACCCAAATTTGGTATCTTTAAACTGTCATAACCAGTTTTTGTGCCTAGAAATTTGGGTTAGGCTAATGCAATAACCATGATTCAAATGGATATAACTTGAGCTACAAAACTCTAATTAGAGTGATTCAAAAAGGAGAATAAATTTAAGACAATAAGGAATAATTTCTATGAGAAAACTTAGCCAAATTCTAATAGCAACATGACCAATGGAACAGTGCAACATAAGACACTAAAACTGAAAATTTAAAAATTTGCCTAAAGGACTTAAGTTTTGAGAAAACAACCAAAACCAACAAAATTGGTGACCAAAATATGGTATGTGAGTATAGCTAGAATTCCTATACCTATTAAGCCTTAGAAAGTCAACAAATTAACTTGAATAGTGTAGTGAATAGTAACCCCGAAACAAAAAATTTAAAGAACGCCAAGTTTAGCATATTAAAGTTTGGTATAAGTGAATTTGAATTTATTTTGGATTTATGATGAGTTATGATACTGAAGCACTGTGAAACTGTGTGTTTCAGTGGAAAAGAATACCGAGAAAGAACCCGAGGGATCGAGTCAAGGCCAAGAGGCGACTCGTATAAGGTTTGTGCACAATATCAATATGCTTTAAAATTTATTTACAAAGTGCATGAAATGTGTATTATGCTTTTGCTTTGAATTGTTGAAAGTTTATTTGTGTATGTTTGAAATAGCAATGAATGTTTAGTAAATTGTTAAGATAAGTTTTGAAACCACAGTGTCATGACCATATATTTGAATACCTCACTAGCATGACTAGTGGGGGAAATCAGTTTCGAATTTTGATTTCTTCTCTGGCTGAAGTGTTGAGGTGTGTGCTAGTAGAAGAAGAAAAAGAATGGGTTCCCATATATTTGAGCTAGCTAGCCTTGTGTTGTGACTTCTCCTTAGCCTCTGGCTATTGAGATGATATTTGTTTCGAATGGCATGATATAACTGTGTGTTTTTATAAAATTTGTTTTGAGACTTTCGAAATGAAATTGTTTGGATTAAATGTATATAAATCATGTTTTGTATTTATATCTCATGTTCAGTTAATTTTTGAATAAATATGCTTTAAATTCTGCATAAAGATTATTTTAGTATGTTGTGCACTATTGAGTCCTGTTACTCAGCGATGGCTGTTATTGCTATCACAGATATAGAGACTAGAGGAGCAAGAGTATATTTTATACCCTGATTGTAAAAACTATTTTGATGTATGTAACTGTATGGACATGTAAAATGGTTATGAGCAGTTGTATAAAGTTGTATAAAGCTTGTAAATAATTTTGGTTTGGATTTTTCCTAATGTAAATTTTTGGAGTGATGTATATAAATTGTTTTATTTTTAATAAAATATGAATGGAAATATTTTGTTTTAATTTGAATGAAATTAATTGGTAGTATTTTGATGATTATTGAATTTTGTAAATTGAGAAATGATATTGAAATTGGTTGGAATGGTTGTGAAATTGATGAAGTTGTTGAGATAAATCTTTGGAAGTGTTTTTTACAGGTATTTGAAGAACTGTTTTCTCAAAATACAGACGGCATTCTGCCGAAATTTCTATAAATTTTGTGGAAAAATAAAATAGGACAAAATTTTTTACTAGTTTTAAAACTTCGAATAAATGATTTTAATATCTATTAGAAAATGCTCACCACTTATAAAAATAAGAAAATTGTTTTAAAATCCTTTGTAGGGTACTCAATGAGTTATCGGTAGGTGAAGTTTGGTAGTTCATTAGGTATTCTACGGGATCATGTTATGCCTTACAGAGAGGTAAGGTATGACATACTATTAAATCTAATTGTTCCCAAAATGCAGATATTCATAAATAACTTAGAATTTATGAAAATTGCACGAAATTATTATTTTTAATTATTCAGTTACTTTTCATGAAAATTATGCACCGCTAAGCAATTTGCTTAGCGCATTGGTTCTTGCATCGCGTAGGTACAGGAGACTAGACACAGCCGCAGCAACAGCCACAACAGTAGTGTCCTAACAGAGCTTCAGCCAGATCTGCCACCATCTAGAGTCACCTCAGTCTTTTGTATTTTGGTAGGGCCATGCATAGACTAGTATTTTGGTTCTGTGTATATAAACATTTTGTAATTATAGTCTGTGATGTAAATAAGTTGTAATTATATATTTTGGACTGTAAATAATGTTGTGAATTTTTGTATATGAATTTTCATATGAATGAATGAATGAAAAGTATTTTTTTGAAATGGTATAAGTAGAAATGATATGAAATGACATGATTTTTAACATGTGAATAGTGAAACTCGCCAGATGCTAATAAAACAGAGGAGACTCTACCCAGGTATCCACATAAATAATTTGTGATAAAAAAAAATCTCCACATGTTTTAAATGAAGTTTAAAATTAACAGTGAACAGGACAACATAAGATAGGGTGCTCTAGCACCAAATATGGTACGCTTTACTCGGCTACACTATAAACGGGTGAGGGGTGTTACATTTAGTGGTATCAGAGCAGACGTTTAGGCGATCCTAGACCTAGATAGATAGAAAGAAATAGTTTGTATCACATGCATGGGCCTTTAGACAGAGTCGAGTGACACTAATGTAGATCTGTTCTTTGTCTGTTTTATAGGATCGATGGCATCTGATCCTTTAGAGCACGGGCCAGTTAGACCGATCGAGGAGGAGGTAGAGAGTCACGCACTCGCACCTGCTCCTAGTAGGGAGTGAAGCAGCAGAGTAGAGTCATCACATGGTACTATGGGGAGAGCACAGCAGGCCTTCCTGGAACAGATGACTCACAGCTGCTCCGTCACGTCATCGGAGCCATACCTCAACCACAGCCACCTTCACCTCCATAACCATAGCCACCGCCACCACCACCTGTACAACCACCTCCACCCCTACAGCCGCAACCTGTATACTGATTCCCATTAGAGAGACTGTGAAAGTATGGGGTAGTTGACTTTAAGGGTAAGAAGGAGGATGATCCAGCCGCAGCAGAGTATTGGCTGTAGAGGACAAAGAGGGTTTTGTAGTAGCTGCACTGCACCCAAGAGTAGCAGTTGGAGTGTGCTCTATCCCTACTACAAGAGGATGTATATAGATGGTGGGTGATAGTATCGAGACTGGTATAGCTTGCATAGATCACCTGGGAGTTTTTTCTGGCTGAATTCAGAAAGAAATACATCAGCCATGTGTACTTGGAGGCCAGAAGGAGAGAATTCTTGGCATTGAGACAAAGGCAGTTTACAGTCTCCAAATATGAGCGAGAAATCATAAGACTTAGTGGATATGTATTGGAGCTAATGCCCACAGAGGTTGATAGATGTAGAAGATTTGAGGACGGATTAAATGACAACATCCAACTGATAGTTACATCTCACCACTTCACAGATTTCTCTCTGTTAGTAGCAACAGCTCTGAATGTAGAGAGAGTCAGAAATGAGGAGCAATCTAGGAGGGACAGACAACGTAAGAGAGGTCCTGGACAGGGCCAGTTTAGTGCACCAGCTACTAGTAGTAAGAAGCATAAGGGTTCACAGAGCCAGACACAAGGCCAGAGGGGGTAGTCTGGACTATCTATAACTAATTCCTTGGATACAATAACAAGGGAGTCAATTCCAGTGTTAGAATGTACCCACTGTGGTAGGAGACACAGAGGGGAGTGTAGATTGTTGACTGGGGAATGTTTCAGATGTGGATCTGCAGATCATTTCTTACAAGATTGTCCACAGAGGAGTGCTCCCACTGCTCTACCACTGACTGAGAGGTCTGCCCCAATGGTGCAGAGGGGTAGAAGACCTGTGATGCCTGAGACCACTGGTACATCACAGAGGGCTTCTGAGACTATAGAGTAGCCCAAGGCTAAGGTAACACCCAGTGTATATGCTATGGCTCGGGAGGAGCCAAATCCGGCAAGCGTTATTGAGATACATTTTCCATTTATAATACCTTTAAATATGCATTGATAGACCCTAAATATATTCATCCTTATATATGCATTGTACCTCCTGATGAAATAGGATACCGATAGATAGGTTAGAAGATGACATGCTTATCACCAAACCGTTTAGGTCATAGGGTGATGATAGATTATCAACCGAAAAGGATCGTATTAAAGATAATGGATAGAAATAAGAAATAGGCTATATATGAAATGAAAAAGGATGAGTGCAGAACTGATTGAGGATAAGTATAGGAAAAACCTTATCTATTGGGATATACCGTGGTAACTACGCAATGTTCTCAATGTTTGTGCTGTAAGCTATAGATTACAGTATCGACTTGGGACTATTGTGCAGAGCTACGTATTTCCGATAGTAAACTGAGATCAGATAAGATTGTAAAACTAGGTCGAGTAAGATAGACTGAAGAGAAAGTAAAGTATTATAACACGAAAAGACGAAAAGACATGGAGATAGTGGTCCCTCGATTATTTACATTAGGTAAATTTCGAGGAAGAAATTTTATTTAGAGGGGAAGAATTGTAACGTCCTCACCGTAGGTAGTCCATACGTTTTACTGTTTTGACGACTATTGTCTGTCTAGACGGTCAGAATGCCTGAAACTATACTTAAATGATAGCGAAGAGACATAAAAAGATGGAATAAATAATAAGAAAGTACAAGAAAATTAAGGAAAAATAAAAGACATGAAATGCAATTAGGTTAAATGAGCTGGAATCGCAGCGATGAGTGATCATATCGGGAAGTCACTGCGTAGATAGTTGACGATCCCAGACTGGCGAGGAACCCGAGCAAATAATTTCAAGGGTTTAATTAAGAATTTATCGAGGTGTAAATAATATTAAAAATGTCAAAGAAAAATTTAATTAATTGGTAAATGTGAAAATAAAAATAAAATAGACCGTATAAAAATTATAAAGGGACTGTCGAATTAGGGATTTGATCTGTATTTCCGAAAAAGTGAAACTTAACCCGAAGAGGGGCATTTTCGTCATTTGGCACTTAAAGTTGACTTTTAACTAAAAAGTCCATTAAAATGAGTGATATTAAAAATTTAGAAAACCCCATAAAAATCCCATGAAAATATGAAATTTCATGTAGTGTAATTAAAGGAACCTAAGTGGGGTTAATTAGAATTTTTAAAAACCCTAGATTATTATATTAATAAACTAAGTTAGTGGGGGTATAAAAAGGTAAAAAGTAAGCAGAATTCTCCACTCAAAATCTCATTCTCCCTCACTCTCTCTGCCATGCCGAAAACTATAACTCCATCTACCTCCATTGATGCCTCACATGCAAGCTCAAAAATATCTCCCATTCTCACCCTAATCCTTAGAACTACTCTCATTAAAAGTGATATTCACATCTTGGGAAACATATAGGCAAAAAAAAGAAAGGAAAATCTTGAAGTTTTACAAGCTTACAATTCTCACAAGTTGAGGTTAGTGCATAATTTCTTCTTTTTCTTTAGGTAAAAATTGAAATGAGTTGATATGATAAGGAATTTGATTGAAAATGATGAGAAATTGAGAACCCCCAATTCAGCAGCCATGGGAAATTTGGGGATTTGATTTATTTTTATATGAAAATGGTGATTAGTAATGTTAATTAAGGTAATTGCATGAATTAGGATAAAATTATATGTGGGTATTTGAGGTTTGATTATCAATTAGGGTTTGTAACCATGAATTGAGGATTTTATCTTAGGCTTGAAACTGTTCAATTGGCAGCCTTGATAAGCATGGTTATTGATTAATTTATGCATATAATTGGTGATTAATAATGTTGATTAAGGTGACTAAGAGAATAAGAATTTAATTGCATGTATATTGTTGACTTTGACACTTTAAATTAGGGCTTTAAACAAATTATGAGTGACTAGTGAAACTGTCCAAATTTGGAAGCCTTGAGGAACTTAGGAGATGGATAATTTCATGAATTAAATGATGATGAATGGTGTTCATGGATATAGGGAAGTGAATTAGATGTTGATAGTTGAAGTGACATGTGTTAGCAATTGTTTCATGTGCATATTGTTGTTGAATTTGACCATTTGAAGTAGGGTTTTGAACTGACTATTAAAGATTTGTGTAAACTACTAGAAATTGATTGTATTGAGATGCTTGATGATAATAGAAGTGCCATGAATGCTATTTGAAGTAAAGGAGTTGGAGGAGAAATGAAATTGGAAGTGTTCTTTTGTGCAGGTTGTGAAATTCTTAAAAACAGTGTGTAATTTGAGCTATAATTGACCTTTTGTGACTCCAATTAGTATGAGGCCAATTGGAGGTGAAATATGACCTAAAACACTCCATTTTCCATGTTGATGTCTTGTCTAATTCGAATTGCCATTTAGTGAACCTAGAAAATGACCAAATGAACAGTATTCATTCATTTGGTCATATCTCACTGTAGATAGGCCAAAATGACCTGAACTTTGATGAGCACTCCTAGGATGCCAAGAAACACAACATCTAAATATTGGAACCAAGATCTTTAATCATCCAAACAAGGCAGAATTTCAGATTGAAAATCCAAGTGTCAATACACAAATAGTAACAAGCTAAAGCATATTGATCATCAAAATAAGACTAGCAAGGGGTTCATGCTGCTAGAATCCAAGTTCTTTCAAGAAACATAGAAGAAACTCAAGCTCCAGCAATGGAGTTCTCTCCCTAATGCTCACACTTAAAATAGAAAAAAATGAAGGCTGCCAATACAATTTGAATATCTTGGGTTATATATGTTAGTAGTATGCCCTAGAGCATATCATTTAGTATGTATCTTGTACATATTTTTAATAATAAAAGGCATTTCCACTTTTCCGTTTACATAATATATTTATGTGTAATAGAAAAGGTCCATTGATATTTTGTTAGAAATATTATTCTTAAGTTGTTAAGAATATGAGTGACAATATTTCTAGCACAAAGTATCATAAATAGGTTCACAATCGAGGATACTTCATAATAAGGACATGACTTATCCGAAAGATTGTATTCATGTTTGTTCCCAAGTTATTTATATGAGATATAAATAAGATGGAATGGTGAGTCTCATGCCACATAACAAACATGATAGGCACTTATACATGATAAGTAGGACACTTATGACAAGCACATGGAGTTTACTCTTGTCAATGTTTTGTCATAAATCATATCAGTGCATATAATCTTTAGATTATCTTGTATATAGGTAGTTTGAGTTTGATTGTATGGGTATATGGGCATACTAGTTATATATGGAGGTAGGTGTTGATCAAGATGGAATCTAAGTAAATAGAGATAAAATCCTATGTTCATTTAATTGTTCTTGATGTTTCAAGTTGATAGATTTATAAAAGAGTTTCGATGAGAAAATCTTTTAATCAAGAACTGGAATTAAAAGAGAACATAATATTCATAGCAAATGGAGTTTGACATAAACCATGACTCGAGTTGGGATTTAGAGATTCTAGTGCATGGTAACATATGATTATAGGTTCATTTAAGGTAAATCTTATTACTAATTGGGTAGCCATGGCATGCTATGCTAGGTGTTAACCATGGTCTATGAGGTTCATAAAATGATTTAGAGAAATCATTTATGGTAAGAAAGAGTTCGATGATATTAAGAGTTGATATCATGTCTCATTGCCAATTAGTGATGAGCCTAGTAAGTCACACACATACACAAGTTATCACCTATTTAAATATGATTTAATTAATTAATTAAAGAGTTTAATTGATTAATTAAATAGATTTGAATTAAATTGCAAAGTCCCTAGCATGACTTGAAACCAAATCTAGATTATTGGATGTAGTATAAATTAAATTTATATTTAAAGTGTTTAAATATGAATTTAATTGATGAGAAATTAATTAATAGAGATTAATTAATTAATTTATATTTGATATAAATTAATTAGAAGAAGAAAATAATTATTTTGGGTTAAGAACTCAAAATTAAGCATTTTGGTCATTTCTGGCACCATGAGATGGTGACACATGGGATTACAAAATGTTTTTAATCATGTAAGATGATTAAAATCAAGATTAAATATAGGTTTGACACTTGGCACAATGTGATTGGGTCACTTAAACCTAGAGCTAATCAAAGGTGACATGTGGCTAGGGTTTAATGTGTTAACCTAGCTCTTTAAGTGTGGTTATGAAAAGAAAACATAACCAGCAGCCTCTCCTCTCATATGTCACGCCACTTTGAGCCTCTCCAGCTATTTCTCTTCATCTCTCATCAATTCAAAGAGATTAGCCATCATTCTCTTGAATTAAAGAAATTGTTTCTAGTGTCATCTTTAATCTCTTAAAAGGCAGAACTTGATTTTCTAATTAATAGAAAAAGCTTTAGAAGCCATTCAAGGGCTGCCATAGGTGTTCTTGGTGTGGACAAGCTAGAGGGACAACATACATCAAGAGGTTAGTTTAATCGTTCTTGATTTAATCTAGGGTTCTAAAATTAATCTGATTAATTTTAAAATCTTAAATGGCAAATACAGATCCAAAAACATATTAAAAGAGTTTTAATATGTTGTTTATCATTGAAATCAAATTGATAAAAATAAATCTTGCATGGTGCATGTGACCCTAGGTGAAAATTTTTGAATTCAATGGTATAATCTTGTGTTTTTCACGCTTCCGTTCCTTCAATATATAGCATCTCTAAAACCCTAAAAGTGTGCCAACATGGCTAAAAAGACAAAAATGCAAGGCTCATCAATCAGATGGGGCGTCTCCATAGGGGGGGGGGACCATTTGCGACCACTTGCTTTATGGCAGCCCTTTATGTAGTGGGGACCATAAGGTGGTAGCAGCCTTTTTTTAATGTAGTGGGGACCAATAAAAGGTGTCAGCACATGGCAAATCCAAATAAGCATAAGAAGCTCCTCCAATCCACTTGGCCGAATGGTCTTGTGCCAAGTCATGCTGATGTGGCGAAGTCACGCTGATGTGGCGCCACTTGTCAAGTCTCCCATGCCAACTTGTGTGAGAACGATCCACCTAGATTCCAACAATATGCAAGAAAGTCCAACATGGCAATTTTGATCCCCCTTGTGCTCACAATGCTCCAACACCAGTGCTTGTAGCTCTCTAGCTCTGGCTCTGGTGATGGGTCCTCTAAATAATGGCATAGGCACTGGTGCTTCTTCATCAAACTTTATACCATTAGGAAGCTTAGACATAGGGCTACAACTCTTGTGAAGACACCAAAGCCTAGAAATGCCATTAACCAAGTTAAATTGCTTACCTAATTAGGGACACCAAAACTGTCCAGAATTGAAACTGCCCAAAATTGCTAGACAAAGGCAAATTGACCAGTTTTGGTAAAGAGACCATAACTTGGTCCATAGAACTCCAAATTCCCTAAAGCTAGTGCCAAAATTTCAATAAGACATAAGCCTACAATAATGATATTTTGACCAAAACCCAGAAATTAAGAGAACTAGGTCAATTAACTTGATTAATTTGGCATACCAATTCTGGAAATGGTGTAAATGACCATTACTCTAGAATAATGTCTTACGCATATCTCCCACTAGAAATCTTTAATTGAGATGAGCCATACCATTTTGTTTTTTACATTTTCCTTAACTTATGAATCTAAGAAGCTTAAATATTGGGTCAAATCTACTGACCTAATTGAAATCCTGTTACTACCAGACACTTGAGTGCAGATCAATAATTTGACTATAAATAATTCTACAAGACTTGAAAAATCACAATAAAAAATTTTGAGTGACCATAAGAGATAGGGAAACATATCCTATGAAGAATATAGATACCTAAAAATGGCAGCAACCTACTCAAATAAAGTTGAAAAAGTATTATCAAAACTGCCAATTAAGGGAACCAAAATTCAGAATTGACCTAGTTATGGTTATTTGACCATAATTTGAGTTCTATAAATCCAAATGACATGATTCAAAAAGAAAAATAAAGACAAGACATAGAGGAACAACTTCCATAAAGGAAGTGTGCCAAACAGTAGCCACAAATTGTTCACAGTGATATGCAAAAATTAAGATACTGAAATTGAACCTAAAGAAAGGTTCTTGAAATAAATTATTGACTTATCCCTAATAAGTCACTACATGCTAAATTACATGAAACAGGTATGTGGGACCCAGTTTCCCACCATATATTGACATGAAAATTCTGTTATCACTACATGTTAAATTACATGAAATAGTGATGTGGGACCCACCTTTCCCATAATACATGGACATGAAGATTTTGTTAGACAATTAATAATACTTAATTGCGCAAAGCAAACCTAGGCATATATATATATATATATATATATATATATATATATATATAGTTGGATCGATTGGTATACCAATTAAGGACTATAGATAGCAGTACTGCCTACATGGATAATCATTGACCGACAATATATGTCTGATATGATTGATCTACAGGCTCTATGCCTGCCTGTTGGCCATTGTACTTAATTTTATATCTGGCTTAAAAAGCCTACCAGCTGGCCTTGTGCCTGACATGACAGATGTATACATGATTGACATATGACTGTCTAACTAGTATACTCCTGTGTATTCATCACTTATAGTTTGTTATAGTACTTGGGCACTGTTATAAAATAATTAAGACCAAAAATAAGAAAAATGAACAGAAAAGATACTATTAAATCTAATTGTTACCAAAGTGAAGAAAATTCATAAATAACTTAGAATTTATGAAATTTTCCCGAAATTATTATTTTTAATTATTCAGTTACTTTTCTTTAAAATTATACACCACTAAGCAATTTGCTTAGCGAGTTGGTTTTTCCATCGCATAGGTACAGGAGACCAGACGCAGCCACAACAGTAGTGTCCTGACAGAGCTTTAGTCAGATCTGCCACCGTCCAGAGTCACCTCAGTCTTTTGTATTTTGGTAGGGCCCATGCATAGACTAGTATTTTGGTTCTGAGTATATAAACATTTTGTAATTATAGTCTGTTATGTAAATAAGTTGTAATTATATATTTTGGACTATAAATAAAGTTGTAAATTTTTGTATATGAATTTCCATATGAATGAATGAATGAAAAATATATTTTTTTGAAATGGTATAAGTAGAAATGATATGATATGACATGATGCTTATGAAAATATGAAATGGTTTTTAACAGGTGAATAGTGGAACCCGCCAGATGCTAATAAAACAGAGGAGGCTCTACCCGGGTATCTACAGAAATAATTTATGATAAAAAAAAATCTCCACATGTTTTAAATGAAGTTTAAAGTTAACAATGAATAGGACAGCATAAGATAGGGTACTCCGGTACTGAATATGGCACGCTTTACTCGGCTACACTGTAGACGAGTGAGGGGCATCACACACCCTCATCCTCATTTTAACATCCTCACTTTACTCAAAATGTAACACCCTCACATCGGACAGTTTCGTACAGTCTACTGTTCCAGTAATAGATGTCTGTCTGGACAATTAGGATGTTCAGAACCATAATTAAGGCACCTAGAAAAGCCATGAATAGAAATAAATAGAAATTATATGAAGGAAAAATGGAAATAAAGAAAACAATGCATAATGGGTTAAATAAGCCGAGGCCACAGCGATGGCTGACCATATAGAGAAGTGGCTATGAGCTCAGTCGTTACCTAGATTTTGTGTGGGACCCTATGACATTGCAAGCCAAGGAAAAATTGCGAAGCTAGGGGAAATGTGAAAATCACAGAAAAAGATAGAGAGCCAGATCAAATAATTGGATCAGGGTTCTAGAAGCAATACAGTGTTATTGGAAAATTGGATCAAACCGGTAAGGGGCAATTTGGTCAATTCACCCTTAAAGCTGACTCTTGGCCTAAATGTTCATTAAAATGTAAGAAATTAAAATTATGAAAGATTGATTAAAAATGAATAGGTTTGTGGAAAAAGAAAAGGAAAGAAAATGAAATTAAAAGGAATTGTGACATCATGGATGACGTAAGGCATGACATAATAAATTTATAATTTTAATTTTGAAAATTGTGGATAATTACTTACAAAAGTGACCAATTAAAAAGAAAAAAAAATAATTCATTTCTTCTTCAACCATTACCGCCACACCTCTCTCACTTCTCTCTTTCATTTTATTTCATTCCACCATTGTTACATATTTTCAAGCTTTTAAAGCTTGAATTTGTCTTATAAATCTTAATCAAACTCCATAGAAAACCTCTAATTAACCCTAGATTGGAAGATTGGGAGAAGAAAAGTAAAGAAATTGGAGAAGAAATTGAAGATTGGAAAGCTCAAGTAAAGGTTAGTGCCTTCTCTCCCTCTCTTCTTCTTTTAATCATTGAAGTGGACTTGAAATAAGTAGAAATTATAAGAAAAAAAAAAGATTCATGAACATAGGGGGCCACTAAATTTCAGCCAGCCATAGCACCCTAAGGTTTTGATGGTGTTTAGTTAAATTAAACATGAATTAAAGCTTAAATAATGTGGTATGTATGGTTATAATACTAAGTGACATAAAAATTTCATGGAATTGTGATGATTAGAAAAATTAGGGTTTATGGCACTTAGGGTTTTGGGGAAAAATTGGGGGTTTGGTCAATTGATGACCAAATGACATAATTGGTGCTTGAATTGTTCAATTGGTGAGTTTATGAGTGTGATTGAATGATTGGAATTAAGCGAAATTGTGAATGTGGTGCTGCCCCAATCTGGACAGCCTGACCTCTGTCCACTTAAACTATTATAAGTTGAATTCTATTGCTCCAATTGGTGAGAGGCCAATTGGAGATGAAAACTAAGACATAATGCAACAATTTTTATATGGAAATGCTACCCTAAAACTAATCACAAGTGGGTGAAAACTGACAATATGAATAGTATATGTTCAAATGATCATAATCTGGTGTAGAGAGGTCCAAATGACCTGATTTTTGTGGCATTAGAAAGCTATGACATAAAAAAACTCAAATTCTAGCAATAACCTAGTCAATTTGCCACCCAAATTTGGGTCCTTAAATCTGCCAGAACCCTAATTGACCAGAATTTTTGGGTTTTGGTCAATCCGACCAGTTATGGTTAAATAACCATAACTTGAGATACGAAAATTCAAATGGAGTTATTCAAAAAGAGAATTAAACTAGACACAATAAAGAACAATTTTTGTGAAGAAAAGTTGGCCAAATTCTCACTGTAGATAGGTCCAATGGAACAGTGAACATTGGACACAGAAACTGAAATTTTGGAAATGCACTTAGGGAGTTTAGAATTTCAATTGGCAATCAATGCAAACACAATTGTAACTCAAAATGTGGCATGTGGGTGTAATTAGAATTAACATACCTACTAAGTATGAAAAAAGTCAACATTTTGCCCAATTAATCAAATGAATAGTAACTCCATGACCCAAAATACAAGAATTCAACTTATAAGACCTAATAGGTAAATTTAGTATACAAAAATTAAATTATTGGAATTAATTATTAGAAATGATTTGAAGGGATACTGAAACACTTTAAATTTATGTGTTTCATTTGTAAAGGGGTTTTCGAAGAAAGAAAATTGGATTAAATTAAGTCAACAAAAGAGGTTTGTGCACAACTAACTCTTTTTATTATTTTTCACTTCGAATTTGATTTGAATAAATTTATTTGTATGATTTATGATTTTTGGTAGTGTTGAGAACTTTAAGTTGTTGAATGAAATGGTGTAAATTAAATATAAATTTTCTTATGCATTTAAGGATTTATTGCATGGTTTTGAGAATTGTAAATTGTGAGTTTGATGTGTTACCAACCTTGAGCATGAATTTATAATGATTAAATATGTTAATGGTTTGTAAACATGATGAGAATCAAGCTACATCCACGCCAAAGGATTTCATCCAAGGTCCAATTACTAGAGCTAGAGCTAAATCACTTCAGAATTTAATTTGTGAAATCATAAGGAGCAAGGATTATAAGCTAGAATGGCATGAAGAAAAATATAAAGGATTAAATTTGGTGAAAATTATGCTTGGAAGTGACCAGGTGTCATGTGGAGCATTAGATTACATGGAATAACCTGTGGACATGCATGCACCAGATCCAATCCATGTACATGTATCTGCTGGTGCCTTTTTCAAGGAATATTCCTTGCTGTTATAACCACCTCTCTTTTGGACTTAAATGCCCTTACTTGCTGTTGTATTAAATTTACTTTTTGTAAGGAGTTTTTAGTCTTTTGATAGATTAATTTTTGTTTGGACTTAAAGCTCCTTACAGCTGTTACTAAAGTAGGGATATTTTTGTCTTTAGCTTTGAAGCCAAGAGGCTATAAATACAAGTGTAATGAGAGAGTGGAGGACACACTTTGAATATTAATGAAAGATTGTTTCTGCTCCTTTCGTGACTAAATTGGCTGTTGCCTTTGTTCTTGTGAAGCTCATTAACTTGCTGAGATTTCTATCTTGCAAGGTTTAATGTTCATAATATTCTTGGTTTATTCATTCTCCATATGAATTAGGTCAAGAATCCAATTTCTGATATTTTCTTTAAATTACACAACAATCTGATTGTGCTGGTTCAAAGAATCAAATTCATACATCTTGATTTGGTGCTTTCCATATTGTTCATTTAATTCTTGAATGTGGGTTTTCAAGTTACCAATTGCTTGAAGGTTCACATCATCAATTCCCTTGCCACTCACCACAAATCCTAAGAAAATAACTTTTTCCATATAGAAAGTGCATTTCTTAAGATTGGCATACAAGTGCTCTTTTCTCAACACCTCAAAGACTTATCTCAAGTGCAGCAAATGATCATGCATATTTTGGCTATATACTAGGATATCATCAAAATACACTATAACAAATTTTCCTAGGAAAGCACGCAACATATGGTTCATAAGCCTCATAAATGTACTAGGTGCATTGGTCAAGCCAAATGGCATGACTAACCATTCATATAGTCCATATTGATTCTTAAAGGCAGTTTTCCATTCATCTCCTAATTTCATGCGAATTTGGTGATAACCACTCTTTAAGTCAATTTTAGAAAATATGCATGCACCATGTAACTCATCAAGCATATGATCAAGTCTAGGTATGGGATGTCTATACTTTACAGTGATTTTGTTGATTGCTCTACAATCCACACACATGCGCATGCTCCTATCTTTTTTTTGGCACCAAAAGAATAGGTACGGCACATGGGCTCATGCTCTCCCTAACATGGCCTTTTGCTAGAAGCTCCTCCACTTGTCTTTGAAGTTCCTTAGCCTCTTCCGGATTGGTCCTATAGGCTGGCCTATTTGGAATTACAGCTCTAAGCACAAAATCTATTTGGTGCTCTATGCCTCTAATGGGTAGTAGCCCATTAGGTATTTCTTCAGGGAAGACATCCTCAAACTCTTGCAACAAGGGCAAAGCACAACTAGGAATGGATGGCTCAAGGTTAGAAACATTGGTGTAAGCTCCCTTACAAATTAGCAAAGCCATTGGCATACTAAAAAAATATGCAGTCCTCACATCCTTGGCTTTTGCTAGCAAACTAACTTTTTTCTCTCCACTCTTCTCACAACTCTCCTTTTGCCCCGAGCCCTTTTCTTTTGGTTTACTCTTTTTGAATTTTCTCTCTTCTCTTTCTCTTCCTCATTTTTCTCTCTCACTTTTTCCTCTCTTTCTTTTCTTTCTTTCTCTTTTTGCACTCTTAGCTCAGCCTCTCTTTGTTGTTGCTCATTCATGGTCTGTTTTATCCTCAATTGATCTTCAAAAGCTTGTGCGGGTGATAATGCTGCTAAAGTAACCCTTCGTCCATCATGATCAAAGGAGTACCTATTCCTAAATCCATCACGCACTACCTTCCTATCATATTGCCATGGTCTCCCTAGCAAAATATGTCTAGCATGCATTGGCACCACATCACACAACACTTCATCCTTATACCTTCCAATAGAAAAAGCCAACATCACTTGCTTGTTCACCTTAATTTCCCCACATTCATTCAGCCATTGCAACTTGTATGGTCTACGATGCTTCATGGTGTGCATGCCAAGCTTCGCAACCATGAGTGTGCTGGCAACATTCACACAACTACCACTATCTACAATCATGCTACAAGTTTTACCATTCACCAAGCATCTAGTGTGGAAAATATTTTCCCTTTGTAGTGCATCTCCCTCTTCTTCCTTTGCTTGTGCACTTAGTGCACGCCTAACCCCCAGAATATTACCTCCCACGTCATGTTCTACATCACTAGCTTCCTCCAAAGGAGGCATACTCTCACTAGCATCATCATCATCAACATCATCATCTTATGATTCGATCTCCCCATTCGGCCTCATCACCATCACCCTCTTGTTAGGACATTGAGATGCATAATGTCCCTTCCCTAGGCACCTAAAACATTGGATATCCCTAGTTCTCCCACTAGGGGTATTCTGTCCCTTGCCTTTCTCAGTCACACTAGGCTTTTCTCCACCCCTAGTCTCCTCTTTCTTTTCCTTAGAAATAGCCTTGGAATCACTAGTTTCACCTTTCTTCCAATTCAGTTTCCATGGAGCATTGTTGCCCAAATTCATACCTACACCCATTTTGAATGCTTTCTTCTTCTTTAGTTATTTTTCTATCTTGATCGCCATATTTAACATGTCATCAAGCTCTACATAGTGTTGTAGCTCCACTATGTTGGCAATATCAAGATTCAGCCCCTTTAGGAACCTAGCCATAGTGGCTTCCCTATCCTCCTCTACATTGGCTCGTATCATAGCCATCTCCATCTCTTTGAAATATTCTTCCACACTATTATTTCCTTGCACCAGCCCTTGCAACATTTGGTGCAACTCCCTATAGTAATGTCGAGGTACAAATCTGTCCCTCATGATTTGCTTCATCTCACCCCAAGTTTCAACACCCCTCATCCCATTTCTCCTTCTTTTAGTGAGCAATTGATCCCACCAAACTATGGCATAATCTGTAAACTCAACTACTGCAAGCTTCACCTTCTTTTCCTCACTATAATTGTGACAATAAAAAATGAGATCCACCTTCCTCTCCCACTCCAAATATGCATCCGGATTGGCTTTGCCTTGGAATGGTGGAATTTTCATTTTGATGCCACTATTGTTACCATCCACTCTCCCTCTCCCTCTTGCTTCCTCCATATTACCTCTTCTCCAGTTTTTGCCTCCACCTCTTCCACCCCTATTACCTCTCATCCCTCTTTGTCTATGGTGGTCATCATGTGCAGCAGAGTGCTGATCATCCTCTTCATCAGAATCATATTCATTTTCATCCCCCCAATCATCTGTAGGTGGTGCATTGTTCACTCTAGATCCCCTAGCCCTATTCTGCCCTTCATTTGTGTTTTGTCTACCATTTCCCACTATTCTGCTCAATTCTTTCAATTCGGTCAGCTAGGTTGCTCAATTGTCTACCAATTCTTTCCAAATGTTGAACAAGTGCTTATTGGTAAAAAGGATTATCCATATTAAGTCCACTAGTTTGTTCTTGTGACATTTTTAACACCTGCACAAAAAAGTTAGTAAAACAGAAAACAACCTCACAATTTCACTCAATTTTGGTCACTCAAGTGTTTGTACTCAATTTATAGGCCTTTACCCTCTTGGAGTTCTTGCCACTCAATGCCTTTTTCCACTCAAGCTTGCTTACCAAGTTCTTGTTAGAACTAATGCAATTCCAGCAAGTTTAAATCAAGTTTTAATATATGTTAAAGTGCAAACTCAAGCAAAACGTGTGGAATAAGGGTTTGTTATGACACTTGAAGCAAGAAATGAAGACACCAAGCTCTAGAGCAATGAAGTGAAATAGGAGTCGAAATTAGCTTGCTATTTTTGCCTCTCCCCGAAAAAAAGGCAAAGTTGGAATTTTGTAAAACTGTTTTAAGGACAACAACAAGACATGATTTTTGTAGGGAAATCAAGTCTAGAGGTTCCAGAAATCACCTTGAAGTTTTGGACTCCAAATTGGCCTAATAGGTGCTAAATTTGGTTCACCAAGTAAACGGTAGAATTTTTACACCAAATTTGATTTCTAGGCTTAATTTCATCTACAAAGCACCCTTATGAAGTTTTAGAATGTTCTGGGTTGGTTTGGTTATGCCTCCCCCAAAACAGCCACCAAATAGAAATGTTGAACTTATAATATTCCAGCTCTCAAACATACACTTTAGCACCCTTTTTTTTAACCCTTTTTTTTTTCTTCTTTCTTTTTGTTCTTTTTTTTTTTATATATCATGTAACCACACAACAGATACACTCAACACATCCAGCACTAAACACATCAATAACACACTTCACAAGCCACAAAGATGCAAATAACCAGGTTGTGAAGAAAAGATTTAAGGTAGAAAACAACAAATGTGACAAAACTAGGGAAACAAGGACAGATGCAAGAAAGACTCTAATATACCCTAAGATTAGTAGTATTGAGTGTTAACTCACTACTAAGCCCAGAATATGTTTAGATTTTCTTAAAAACACCAGAAAACACAAGGACTTGAAGAACCTTCAAGGTTGAAACACAAGGAAGAAAAAAAAAGGAGAAAGGAAAAACAAGAACACAACAAAATGGGTGACCAACCTGTTTTGAAGAGAGCCTAAGCTCTGATACCAAATGATACAATCTCTACCCTTAGTAGTTGATTCCACTAAGAAGAAAGACCAAAGGACCATCTTCAAAACAAGCCAAGAAACTCCCTTGAACCTTCAACCCTTCACCTTGAAGATGGAGAACTGAAAATATAATTCCCAAGAAAGATAGCCAAGAACAAGACCAATTCACCTATGCTGATGAACAACCTTGAACATATAATAAAACTTAACAAATCAAGGCAAGAATTTGCTAAGAAAAATAGAGAGAGTTCTAAGAAGAACTTTGAAGCAAAGCTCTAGCAATTTTGCTCAAAAAATTATCATATGACTTCTGTTCCCAAAATGAAACAAAAGAAGGCTAATATGGGTTGGTGTATTCTGCCAAGACACTTCAATAGCCATGGGACATGTGCAAGTCATGGTTAATACACCAATCTCTCCCAAAAATAGATACAAAGTTCAAACATTAATAGAAATGTCAGATTTGGCAGGCTACAAATGAGAGACAATCTGAAAATAGATGTTTTGTCTTGAAGCTGAAAGTAGTAACTTTGCTTATGGTTGGAGCTCTTGGACAAAGTTATGGCTTCCAATCTTTGCAAAATGGACAAAAGCATCTTCAAAAAGTTGGTGGAGATAGGCTGCCAATTGTGTTGCCACCTAGGCACTCCACCTAGATGCCACATTGGATGCCAACTAGGATGGACTTGCTGAGGTGGCTGCCGCATGTATGCCAACTTAGACGGATGCCACTTGGTCTCTTGGCTCCTCAAATATGCAAAGGAATGTACAACAAGGTTGGCTTCCCTCTTCCAAGTCCAAACTGAATACTTACAAGAGGTTGGACTTGGTGATGTGCTTATGCACCAAGCTTTGAAGCTTCTTAGCCATTGCTCTAGTTATTGGCCCTTGGTGTGGAATTGGTGCAACCGGTTCCTCATCAGTATGTAGTATGATGAGGTATACTAATATGTCAGTCTCCTTTTGGGGATTTGCATTAGAATTAGCTTTGCTATCCTAAATAGGATTCCATCAAAGTCAGTCTCTTTCACACCTTATGAGATATGGCATGGAAGATAAATAAGGAAAATTAAGTCTTAAACATGTTAAGATTTAGGGTTGTCTAGCTGACATTAAAAAGCTGAAGACTGATCAATTGAAAACCAAATCAGAAAGGGGTCGATTTGTTGGGTATCCAAAAGAAAGTTTTGGATATTATTTTTATTTGCCTACATCACAAAAGGTTGTGGCAAGTAGAGATGTCATATTTCTTGAACAATAGTTTATTCAAGAAGGTGGCAAAGGAAGGCAAATAAAGTTAGAATTAGAGAATTCTGACTAACCAACAAATCAAATGGATATAGATCCATCTAGTCAACCTATGCCTATTGATGAAACATCTACAATAATTCCTCGCAAATCAACTAGGATGTCTCATCCACCAGAGAGATATGGTTTTCTTCATGCAGATGAACAAGAGTTGTTTGCTCATGAAGAAATAGATCATGGAGATGATCCTTTTACCTATGAAGAAGCTATATCAGATATAGATTCTTTTAAATGGATTGAAGCTATGAAATCCGAAATTGATTCTATGCATAAGAACCAAGTTTGGGATCTTGTTGACCCATCTAAAGGTATTGTACTTATAGGAAATAAATGGGTTTTCAAGGAGAAGATTGGTTCTGATGGAAAGGTAGAGACCTATAAAGCAAAACTAGTTGCGAAACCGTTTCGCCAAAGGCATGGAATCGACTATGAGGAGACTTTCTCGCCTGTTGCCATGCTTAAATCAATTAGGATTTTATTAGCAATAGCTGCATACTATGATTATGAGATTTGGAATGTGACACCCCTCACTCGACTATAGTGTAGCCGAGCAAGGCGTGTTACATTCGATGCTGGAGCACCCTCTCTTATCTTACTTTATTCCTTTAATAATTTGATCTCATTATATTTTAATATCAATTATTTTTCTACAGAGAAACCAGTGGAGTTTCCCATATTTTATTGCCAGTTAATGTATTTTACTATTCACTTGTTTGAAATTTTTAATAATATTTTCAAATAAAGATCTCATCCATGGTCATCATTTTTTATAGTGTCCATAAATTTTGATTCTTATTCATTACCATGCATATTCATTCATGCTCATTTCATATATCAAAAATTTCAAATTTCCATTAATTACATAATTTACAATTTGCATACTATACAAATTAATTACAATTTCATAATTAATATTTCAACATAATAACTAATTACAAGTATATAAAATAACTTTTGTGAGCCCTATTTACATGCATTGTTGAAGAGGTGACAACCTTATACACTTCTGACGTTTCTGCAGATCCGGAATCCAAGATCCTAATCTCATATCCACTAGGCTTTATCTTCAGTACCTGCGCAAAGGAAACAATCCATCGCGCTAAGCATTGCTGCTTAGTAGTGCAATTATATGACAAGAAATAATGTATATAAATAAAGAAAGAATCAAACATTCTAAACATTCAAGTATCAATTTGATTTAAAATGACATTTCTAGTATTAACTATCTTATATGCTAATTCGTTCCTCTTTGGAAGTACTGAGTTTATAGCCTTACAATAATAATATTCAATATACATTTTATTCTAAGAGTATTGTATTTGAGTTCCCTCTACAATTCTGCAAATTGTATTTTTGTTATGTTTCTATTGCTAATCTCTTTTTCATATTTTATTTAATACTTTCTAATGTTTTTAATTGCTAATATGCTTAAATAATTTCAATAATTTACACTGCCTAGGTAACCTATGACAGGTTGACTAAACTGGATAATGGGTTATTGGCACTGGACACCGCGGTACCTCAGACCGTCATACCATGGGATGTGAAATACGGAACGTCAATCACGTATGCAATCAGTATGGCTAAAAGCCATGATAACAAGTAATCAGGCATAAAAGCCATGAGTGCGGGTATAAAGCGTTAAGCAGTACTGCTAAAACAATACCTTATTGGCATGCCAATCTATCCAATCTGACACACATGTCTAGGCTATGGGCACATAGTACCATTAAGTGTCCATAAGTTTCATTATTTCATTATAGGTTCTCATTATAATTTCTTTCTCATTAATCTTTTTCATAATAGAAACATAAATCTCTAAGTTTAATTCAAAGAGATTAGCCATCAATCTCTTGAATTAAGAACACTAGAAATTGTTTCTAGTGTCCTGTTTACATCTCTAATATCTTAAAAGGCAGAACTTGAATTTCTAATTAATAGAAAAGGCTTTAGAAGCTATTCAAGGGCTGCCATAGGTGTTCTTGGTGTGGACAAGCTAGAGGGACAACATCCGTGTCCTCAAGACGAATCTCAAAGGCAGACACGCCTGCAGACATCAAGAGGTTAGTGTAATCGTTCTTGATTTAATCTAGGGTTCTAAAATTAATCTGATTAATTTTAAAATCTTAAATGGCAAATACAGATCCAAAAACATATTAAAAGAGTTTTAATATGTTGTTTATCATTGAAATCAAATAGATAAAAATAAATCATGCATTATGAATTCCACCCAAGGTGAAAATTTTATAATTCAATGGTATAATCTTGTGTTTTGCACGCTTCTGTTCCTTCAATTGGTATCAGAGCCACTATATTTGCCATTTAGATTGTTGATTATATAATTTAATTGTGTGTTTGATCATGAAATCAAGAGATTCATTGCTGGTTGGATCATGAGATGTGGCGTCACACATGGTGAAGCCACCATTTGTATGCAACAATGGTTCCTTGGGTGGTTCAAGGTTTGGCTTTTAATTCTGCAATTGTTGTATGATCTAAGGCCTATTCTTTGACTAATTAAAGTGTTTAATTAGTTGTTTTAATCACACAATTAAATTATGATTCAAATCAGAATTTTAAAAATTGTTTGAATGTGATTCAAATCTGAATTTTAAAAGTTGTTTGAATGTGATTCAAATCTGAATTTTTAAAGTTGTTTGAATCATATTTAAATCTGATTTTTAAAATTGATTCAATAAAATTCAGATATGATTTTTAAGAAATATTTGAATGTGATTCAAATATGATTTTTTAAAAATGTTTGAATGTGATTCAAATCTGAATTTTTGAAGTTGTTTGAATGTGATTCAAATCTGAATTTTTAAATTTGTTTGAATGAGATTCAAATATGAATTTTTAAATTTATTTGAATCATATTCAAATCTGATTTTTAAGTTGAATATGAGATATTCAATTTAATTTAAGTATGTATGTTTTATTTAATTGTTAAATAGTGATATGCATGATGGATGATCATGGACTATAAAAGACCAATGTGATTGGATTTATTTCTTTTATGTTTCTTTGGGATTGTAAATTAATTAATTAATTTTAATTTATTTTGGGCATGTATTATTAAGTTTGTAATATTTTTGGGTTGTAATTTCATTTATTTAAGTTCTTGTAAATTCGCCTTGGTATGCCAAGGATTACTATGTAATATTGGATTGCAAGAAGTTCAAGGAGGTCAAGAGCATTGGTGGGACCAGTGGGAGGAATTCAATATCAAGTGTTGATTATGTACTCCTTCAGCAACTCTTGTAAAATGAATGAATGAAATGCACCTAGGAATGCCCTGATTCAATTCTTGGTGGCTCAGAATTGAATCCCTTAGAAAGTCCATGATCATACCATATTTACTGCTTATCCATGAATGCATGAGATGTATGGGAATGTATGCAATTATATGATATATGCATGCTAAATGGATAATGTGTAAAGTGAGACCTTAATAGTAATTAGGATGGCTATAAAATCTTCCAAACAAATGATTAAGTTGGAAATGGTATAATTAAAGTAATTATAACATAAGCCCTCCATTGGGGCAATTATTTTAAGAAATTTTAAATAGTTGCATAAGATGCAATTTATTTAAGAGATTTTCTTAAGAATAATTGTTAAGCATGAGATGTTGTAAATATGTAAATGGTTTAGTGGCCAATATTGGATGTACCTGAGGACATTAAAATTATTTGCATAATTACTGACTCAATGGGATCAACTTAACTAATGCAAGATAAGTCAATAATGGATGTACCGAGATTTTGAGCATTAGGGGCTAGGTAAAGGATTGAACCTCACATTAGATGTGATGGGCAAGGAGTTGCTCACTTATAGTTTATTGTAATTCCAATAATGGATGTACCTGAGGATGATCAATAGAATTATAAGAATTCAATCACACACTATAAATCCATCAAACTAGGTTTTTCGCTTTCTACTATGGAAGTGTAGGATTCGCTAAGTTAGTGGGAGGACCACTGTGATTAAAAGACCATACTGATTTTGGTTAAATACCTGATACATTTACTAATTAATCTGGTTATTTTCTGCATTTAATTTTCTGAGAATAATGAGCACAAAACAACCACCACCATCCAATATCCTTGCAAGCATACTTGATCACAACAGGTTGACAGGACCTAATCTGTCTGATTAGCTAAGAAATTTGTAACTTGTCCTGAACCTTGAACATATAGGATATGTTCTAGATTCAAATGTTCCTGGTCCCTTACCTCCAGAGGCCACACAAGAGGAACATGAAACTTTGGACAAGTGGAAGGAGCATGATATGAGAGCTAAGTGTTACATGCTTGCTTCCATGAGTAATGAGTTACAGAAGCAACATGAGAACATGCAGAGTGCGAGTGAGATCCTCCTTCACCTACAAGAGTTGTATGGTGAGCACAACAGGAATGCTCGGTATGAGATATCTAGACAGCTATTCCGTATGAGGATGTCCGAGGGATGTAATGTTGGGGATCATGTCCACAAGATGATTCGGCTGATTGAGCAGTTGGAACATCTTGACTTCAACATGGATTTCCAACTACAAACGGATTTGATCCTTCAGTCCCTTCCTGAGTCTTTTGGGAATTTTGTGACAAATTTCCATATGACTAGACAGGAATGCACCTTAGCTGGTTTACTCAACATGCTGGTTATTGCCCAAAAGAATATGCTAGGCAATAAAGGAAAAGAGGTAGCTTTGTTGCATCTTCTTACTGGAAAGTCCAACAAGAAGAAGGGCAATAGGAAAAAGAAACCTCAGATTCCTGGTCCTTCCAAGAAAATAGCTAAACAGAAAAGGAAGACTAAAGCTGATGGAGGCAAAGGAAAGTGTTTCCACTGCCAACAGGAAAGTGTTTCCATTGCCAGTAAAAAAGTGTTTCCACTGGCCAGAGTAAAGCAATCTAAATGAATGCAATGCCATGGTGAAAACCAACTCAAGTTCAAAATATATTTGGCACTTAAGGTTATGTCATGTTGCAGAAGATAGGATTACAAAATTGGAGAAAATGGGGATTTTATCCTCATTGGGCTCTGAGCCTACTCCAACTTGTGAATCTTGCCTTCAAGGCAAAATGACTAGATCACCCTTTGTTGGACAAGGGCTAAGAGCTGAAAATATTTTGGAACTAATACATAGTGATGTATGTGGTCCGTTTAAAGAAATGGCTAGAGGGGGCTTTCATTATTTTATTACCTTTACTGATGATAAATCAAGGTTTGGGTATTTGTATTTGATGAAATACAAACATGAATCTTTTGAAAAGTTCAAAGAATTTAAATCTGAAGTAGAAAATCAAACAGGAAAGTATTAAAGCTCTTCGATCAGATCGTGGAGGTGAATATTTGAGTACTGAATTTGATGATTACTTGAGAGAGCATGGTATTGTTTCTCAGCTGACTCCTCCAGGAACACCACAGCTAAATGGTGTATCTGAAAGGAGAAATCGTACCCTATTGGATATGGTACGTAGTATGATGAGCTATACTGATATGCCAATCTCTTTTTGGGGATTTGCATTAGAATCAGCTTTATATATTCGAATAGGATTCCATCAAAATCGCTTTCTTCCACACCTTATGACATAAGGCATGGAAGAAAACCAAGTCTTAAGCATGTTAAGATTTGGGGTTGTCCAGCTTATATCAAAAAGCTGAACACTGATAAATTGGAGACCAGATCAGAAAGAGGTCGATTTGTTGGATATCCAAAAGATAATTTTGGATATTATTTTTATTTGCCTACTTCACAAAAGGTTGTGATAAGTAGAGATGCCACATTTCTTGAACAACAGTTTGTTCAAGAAGGAGGCAAAGGAAGGCAAATAGAGTTAGAATTGGAGAATTCTGACCAACCAACAGATAAGATGGATATAGATCTATCTAGTCAACCTATACCCATTGATGAAACATCTAAAGTTGTTCCTCGTAGAACAACCAGGGTATCTCACCCACCAGTGAGATATGGTTTTCTTCATGAAGAAGAACAAGAGTTGTCTACTCATGAAGAAGTAGATCATGGAGATGATCCACTTACCTATGAAGAAGCTATATCAGATATAGACTCTTCAAAATGGATTGATGCTATGAAATCCGAGATTGATTCCATGTATAAGAATCAAGTTTGGGATCGTGTTGACCCACCTAAAGGTATTGTACCTATAGGGAACAAATGGGTTTTCAAGAAGAAAATTGGTTCTGATGGAAAGGTAGAGACCTATAAGGCAAGGCTAGTAGCGAAAGGGTTTCGCCAAAGGCAAGGAATAGACTATGAGGAGACTTTCACTTTGTTGCCATGCTTAAATCAATTAGGATTTTATTAGCAATGTGCATACTATGATTATGAGATTTGGCGATGGATGTCAAACAGCTTTTCTCAATGGATACATTGAAGAAAACATTTTCATGGAACAACCTAAGGATTTGAATCCCAAGATGGTTCCAAGGTATGCAAGCTAAAGCGATCCATTTATGGGTTGAAACAAGCTTGAGGAGTTGGAACATCCGTTTTGATGAAGCCATTAAATCTTTTGGTTTTATCAAAAATGAGGATGAGCCATGTGTATATAAGAAGGTTAGTGACATTGCTATCACTTTCCTTGTCTTATATGTGGATGACATCTTTGATGGGTAATGATACGGTATGTTGGACTATAAAGGTATGGTTGTCAAATACATTCTCCATGAAAGACTTAGGGAGGCAACCTATATTCTTGGGATTCGCATCTATAGAGATAGAGCGAAAAGAATAATTGGTTTATCCCAAAGTCTATACTTGGAAAAGGTGTTAAAGAGGTTTAACATGCTTGTTTCAAGAGAGGATTGTTACCAGTGAGACATGGTATTCATCTTTTAAAGAGATGTCTCCAAAGACACCAAGAAAGAGATAAGATGGCCAGGATTCCATATGCTTGGCTATTGGAAGTTTAATGTATGCGATGTTGTGTACTAGGCGGATATCGCATATCTTTATTAGTTTGACTAGCGGTATCAATCCAATCGAGGTTTGGAACATCGGATAGTCACAAGAATATCCTTAAGTACTTGAGAAGAACTAAGGATTTATTCTTGATTTATGGAGGTGGAGACTTGCAATTGGATGGTTATACTGATTCTGATTTCCAATCAGATATCGATGATAGAAAGTCTACCTCTGGATATGTGTTCATTTGTAATGGAGGTGCGATCGGTTGGAAGAGTTCCAAGCGAGCACGCATTGCAGATTCCATTATCGAGGTCGAGTATATTCTTTGCATCGGATCTGCAAAGGAAGTCTGTTTGGATAAAGAAGTTCGTGTGAGAACTTACGGTAGTTCCTTCCATTGAGTCGCAGTTCCATTACCTGTGACAACAATGGAGCGATCGTCTGAGCTAAGGAACTAAGGTCTCACCAAAATCCAAACACATAGAAAGGCACTACTACATTATCGAGATATAGTTGGGCAAGGCGATATAGCCATGCAGAAAAATAACATCGGTGAAAAATCCGGTGATCCATTGACTAAGCTTTTGTCACAAGTTCATTTAGACCGGCATCTTGAGAAGATGGGTCTAAGGTATTGTAATGAATGGCTCTAGTGCTAGTGGGAGATTGTTAGTAGTATGCCCTAGAGCATATCATTTAGTATGTATCTTGTACATAATTTTATTAATAAAAGGCATTTCCACTTTTCCGTTTACATAATATATTTATGTTTAATAGAAAAGGTCCATTGATATTTTGTTAGAAATATTATTCTTAAGTTGTTAAGAATATGAGTGACAATATTTCTAGCACAAAGTATCATAAATAGGTTCACAATCGAGGATACTTCATAATAAGGACATGACTTATCCAGAAAGATTGTATTCATGTTTGTTCCCAAGTTATTTATATGAGATATAAATAAGATGGAATGGTGAGTCTCATGCCATATAACAAACTTGATAGGCACTTATAAATGATAAGTAGGCCGAACCAGTGACACTTATGACAAGCACATGGAGTTTACTCTTGTCAATGTTTTGTCATAAATCATATCGATGCATATAATCTTTAGACTGAGATAGCACAGTTATCTTGTATATAGGTAGTTTGAGTTTGATCTGCTTTCATACTTGTACTATGTATGGGTATATGGGCATGTGTTGGCTCCTGCTAGGTATATATGGAGGTAGGTGTTGATCAAGGTGGAATCTGTTCATCTAAGTAAATAGAGATAAAATCCTATGTTCATTTAATTGTTCTTGATGTTTCAAGTTCTGGCAGACAGATAGATTTATTCGAAAGAGTTTACGATGAGAAAAATCTTTTAATCAAGAACTGGAATTAAAAGAGAACATAATATTCATAGCAAATGGAGTTTGACATAAACAATGACTCAATCTTGATTTGTGATTTTGTAACAGAGAGATTCTAGTGCATGGTAACATATGATTATATGTTCATTTAATGTAAACCTTATTACTAATTGGTTGGCTATGGCATTCTATGCTAGGTGCTAACCATGGTCTATGAGGTTGATAAAATGATTTAGAGAAATCATTTATGGTAAGAAAGAGTTCGATGATATTAAGAGTTGATATCATGTCTCATTGCCAATTAGTGATGAGCCTTTAAGTCACACACATCCACAAGTTATCACCTATTTAAATATGATTTAATTAATTAATTAAAGAGTTTAATTGATTAATTAAATAGATTTGGTTTGCAATTAAATTGCAAAGTCCCTAGCATGACTTGAAACCAAATCTAGATTATTGGATGTATAATATAAGTTAAATTTATATTTAAAGTGTTTAAATATGAATTTAATTGATGAAAATTAATTAATAGAGATTAATTAATTAATTTATTTTTAATATAAATTAATTAGAAGAAGAAAAATAATTATTTTGGGTTGAGAACTCAAAATTAATACACAGGGGCGTTTTGGTCAATTTGCAGGGAGACAAGAGGCACCATGAGAAGGTGACACATGGCAAAACACATAAGCTTGCCAAATGTTTTTAATCATGTAAGATGATTAAAATCAAGATTAAATATAGGTTTGACACTTGGCACAATGTGATTGGGTCACTTAAACCTAGAGCTAATCAAAAGGTGACATGTGGCTAGGGTTTAATGTGTTAACCTAGCTATTTAAGTGTGGTTATGAAAAGAAAACATAACCAGCAGCCTCTCCTCTCAATTGTCACGCCACTTTGAGCCTCTCCAGCTATTTCTCTTCATCTCTCATCAATTCAAAGAGATTAGCCATCAATCTCTTGAATTAAGAACACTAGAAATTGTTTCTAGTGTCCTGTTTACATCTCTAATATCTTAAAAGGCAGAACTTGAATTTCTAATTAATAGAAAAGGCTTTAGAAGCTATTCAAGGGCTGCCATAGGTGTTCTTGGTGTGGACAAGCTAGAGGGACAACATCTGGTGTCCTGAAGACGAATCTCAAAGGCGTAGACACGCTGCAGCACATCAAGAGGTTAGTGCAATCGTTCTTGATTTAATCTAGGGTTCTAAAATTAATCTGATTAATTTTAAAATCTTAAATGGCAAATAAAGATCCAAAAACATATTAAAAGAGTTTTAATATGTTGTTTGTCATTGAAATCAAATAGATAAAAATAAATCTTGCATGGTGCATGTGACCCTAGGTGAAAATTTTTGAATTCAATGGTATAATCTTGTGTTTTTCACGCTTCAGTTCCTTCAGTTCCTTTATGTGTCTTCTTTAATTTCCTTTTTGAATCACTCCAATTGGAGTTTTGTAGCTCAAGTTATGGCCTAAATACCATAACTGGCCGGATAGGGCAGTACCCAGAATTTCTGGGCAGAATCCATTCTGGCAGTTTTGGTGTCCTGAGTTTGGTGGGCAATTTCATTAAGTTCTGGTCAAACTTTGGAGTTGTGTCCTTCATGAAAGTTATCCTATATCCTATATTGTATAAGCTTTCCATTGATATAAATTTTAGGTCAATTGGACATTTCTACAGTGAGTTATGACCAAATGAATAAATAATATTCATTTGGTTATTTTCTAGGGATAGCATATTGGTCACCTGAATTAGGTCCATTTTTAGGGAAACTTAGGTTGGTTTTCTGGGCTAGATTTCTTCATAAAAAAAATGTTGCATTATGTGTCTAATTTCACCTCCAATTGGCCTTGCACCAATTGGAGCTACACAATTCAACTTATTGCAGCCTAACCACACTGGACTCAAGTGCAGTAATTCTGGCACAATGGAGGCAGCCTACCAAGTCAATGTTTAATACTACAATTCATTCAAATTTTAGGGTAATTCACTCCCAATGGTTACTAATTGACCATTGGTGCACCAATTAATATCAATTGAACATATCCTCAAACTCCTTCTCAAAACCCTAGCTCCCAACTAAATCTTCACACAACACCTACCATTTAAGTAAACTAACATACCTAGCATCAAATTTAAGCACAATATCAAGTTCATTTGGCATTAACCACTTCAAATACTACCCTTACACAAGCTGGCCAAAGTTTGTGTCTTTAATTTCATGCATAAATATCAACTTTTCCCTTGTAATTCATGCATAATTAACCATAATTTCAAGTTTAGAAAAGAAAAGTGGAGTGTAACTAGCATTAACCTTGTGCAAAAAGAATTTTCTTGGCTAATCTTAAATTTTTCTTCACTTTCCTTCTTTCTCTAGGCTGCCAAACACTCTCCCAAGAGGAAGTGACAAGGTTTAATGAAAGAAACTTAGCGTTTTGTGGTGGGAATGCAAGGTTTAGAAGAGAGAAATGGAAGAAATTTTCATGGAGGTAGTGAGAGAATGGGCTATCGAAACTTGAAGAAACTTCTGTTACTATTAATTGTTAATATTTTTTAAAAAAATAACATTATACAGTTATTTCATTGAGGTTACTATTCAATTAACTATTCCTACACAAAAGTTGACTTTTTAATACATAATAGATTTGTTGAACCTAAGTTCACCAAGATACCACATTTTGCATTTTATTTTTGTTGGCATTGATTTCCAATACCATTTCAAAGCTTATTTTATGTTATTCAAAATTTTCAGATTTTATACCTTACGTTTAATGTTCCATTGGTCATTGTTACAGTGGAAATTTGGCAAAATTTTCTCCAACAAAGTTGTTCCTTTATGTATCTTCTTTAATTTCCTTTTTGAATCACTCCAATTGGAGTTTTGTAGCTCAAGTTATGGCCTAAATACCATAACTGGCCGGATAGGCAAGCGTGCCGAATTCGGTCGAATCCATTCGCCGATTTTGGTGTCCTGAGTTTGGTGGGCAATTTCATTAAATTCTGGTCAAACTTTGGAGTTGTATCCTTTATAAAAGTTGTCCTACAATTTACAAGCTTTCCATTGATATAAATTTCAGGTCAATTGGACATTTCTACAGTGAGTTATGACCAAATGAATAAACACTGTTTATTTGGTTATTTTCCAGGGACAGCATATTGGTCACCCGAATTAGGTTAATTTTTAGGGCAACTTAGGTTGGTTTTCTTGGTTTCTTCATAAGAAATTGTTGCATTATGTGTCTAATTTCACCTCCAATTGGCCTTGTACCAATTGGAGCTACACAATTCAACTTATTGTAGCCTAACCACACTAGACTCAAGTGCAGTAATTCTAGCACAATAGAGGCAGCCTACCAAGTCAATGTTTAATGCTACAATTCATTCAAATTTTCAGGTAATTCACTCCCAATGGTTACTAATTGACCAATGGTGCACCAATTTAATATCAATTGAACATATCCTCAAACTCCTTCTCGAAACCCTAGCTCCCAACTAAATCTTCACACAATACCTTCCATCTAAGTACACTAACATACCTAGCATCAAATTCAAGCACAATATCAAGTTCATTTGGCATCAAACACTTCAAATCCTACCCTTATACAAGCTGGCCAAAGTTTGTGTCTTTAATTTCATGCATAAATATTAACTTTTCCCTTGTAATTCATGCATAATTAACCTTAATTTCAAGTTTAGAAAAGAAAAGTGGAGTGTAACTAGCATTAACCTTGTGTAAGATGAGTTTTCTTGGCTAATCTTAAATTTTCCTTACTTTCCTTCTTTCTCTAGGCTGCCAAACACTCTTCTGAAAGGATGTGACAAGGTTTAATGAACGAAACATAGCGTTTTGTGGTGGGAATGCAAGGTTTGGAAGAGAGAAATGGAAGAAATTTTCATGGAGGTAGTGAGAGAATGGGCTGCCGAAACTAGAAGAAACTTCTGTTACTATTAATTGTTAATATTAAAAAAAAAATAACATTATACACTTATTTCATTGAGGTTATTATTCACTTAACTATTCCTACACAAAAGTTGACTTTTTAATACATAATAGATTTGTTGAACCTAAGTTCACCAAGATACCACATTTTGCATTTTATTTTTGTTGGCATTGATTTCCAATACCATTTCAAAGCTTATTTTATGTTATTCAAAATTATCAGATTTTATACTTTAAGTTTACTGTTCCATTGGTCATTGTTACAGTGAAAATTTGGCAAAATTTTCTCCAACAAAGTTGTTCCTTTATGTGTCTTCTTTAATTTCCTTTTTGAATCACTCCAATTGGAGTTTTGTAGCTCAAGTTATAGCCTAAATACCATAACAAGCCAGATAGTGCAGTACCCAGAATTTCTGGGCAGAATCCATTTTGCCAGTTTTGGTTTCCTGAGTTTGGTGGGCAATTTCATTAAGTTCTGGTCAAACTTTGGAATTGTGTCCTTCATAAAAGTTGTCCTATATTGTATAAGCTTTCCATTGATATAAATTTCAGGTCAATTAGACATTTCTACAGTGAGTTATGACCAAATAAACAAACACTGTTCATTTGGTTATTTTCCAGGGATAACATATTGGTCACCCGAATTAGGTCAATTTTTGGGGCAACTTAGGTTGGTTTTCTAGGCTAGATTTCTTCATAAAAAAATATTGAATTATGTGTCTAATTTCACCTCCAACAGGCCTTGTACCAATTTGAGCTACATAATTCAACTTATTGTAGCCTAACCACACTGGACTCAAGTGCAGTAATTCTGGCACAATAGAGGCAGCCTACCAAGTCAATGTTTAATGCTACAATTCATTCAAATTTTAGGGTAATTCACTCCCAATGGTTACTAATTGACCATTGGTGCACCAATTTATTATCAATTGAACATATCCTCAAATTCCTTCTCAAAACCCTAGCTCCCAACTAAATCTTCACACAATACCTACCATTTAAGTACACCAACATACCTAGCATCAAATTCAAGCACAATATCAAGTTCATTTGGCATCAAACACTTCAAATCCTACCCTTACACAAGCTGGCCAAAGTTTGTGTCTTTAATTTCATGCATAAATATCAACTTTTCCCTTGTAATTCATGCATAATTAACCTTAATTTCAAGTTTAGAAAAGAAAAGTGGAGTGTAACTAGCATTAACCTTGTGTAAGATGAATTTTCTTGGCTAATCTTAAATTTTCCTTCACTTTCCTTCTTTCTCTAGGCTACCAAACACTCTCCCAAGAGGAAGTGACAAGGTTTAATAAAAGAGACTTAGTGTTTTGTGGTGGGAATGCAAGGTTTGGAAGAGAGAAATGGAAGAAATTTTCATGGAGGCAGTGAGAGAATGGGCTGCCGAAACTTGAAGAAACTTCTGTTACAATTAATTGCTAATATTTAAAAAAAAACATTATACAATTATTTCATTAAGGTTACTATTCACTTAACTATTCCTACACAAAAGTTGACTTTTTAATACATAATAGATTTGTTGAACCTAAGTTCACTAAGATACTACATTTTTCATTTTATTTTTTTTGGCATTGATTTCCAATACCATTTCAAAGCTTATTTTAAGTTATTCAAAATTTTCAGATTTTATATCTTAAGTTTACTGTTCCATTGGTCATTGTTATAGTGGAAATTTGGCAAAATTTTTCTGCACCAAAGTTGTTTCTTTATGTGTCTTCTTTAATTTTCCTTTTGAATCACTCCAATTGGAGTTTGTAGCTCAAGTTATGGCCTAAATATCATAACTGGCCAGATAGGGCAGTACCCAGAATTTCTGGGCAGAATCCATTCGGGCAGTTTTGGTTTCCTGAGTTTGGTGGGCAATTTCGTTAAGTTCTTATCAAACTTTGGAGTTGTGTCCTTCATGAAAGTTTTCCTATATTGTATAAGCTTTCTATTGATATAAATTTCAGGTCAATTTGACATTTCTACAGTGAATTATGACGAAATGGACAAACACTGCTCATTTGGTTATTTTCCAGGGACAGCATATTGGTCACCCGAATTAGGTCAATTTTTAGGGCAACTTAGGTTGGTTTTCTGGGCTAGATTTCTTCATAAAAAAAATGTTACATTCTGTGTCTAATTTTACCTCCAATTGGCCTTGTACCAATTGGAGCAACACAATTCAACTTATTGTAGCCTAACCACACTGGACTCAAGTGCAGTAATTCTGGCACAATGGAGGCAGCCTACCAAGTCAATGTTTAATGCTGCAATTCATTCAAATTTTAGGGTAATTCACTCCCAATGGTTACTAATTGACCATTGGTGCACCAATTTAATATCAATTAAACTTATCCTCAAACTCCTTCTTAAAACCCTAGCTCCCAACTAAATCTTCACACAATACCTACCATTTAAGTACACTAACAGACCTAGCATCAAATTCAAGCACAATATCAAGTTCATTTGGCATCAAAAACTTTAAATCCTACCCTTACACAAGTTGGCCAAAGTTTGTGTCTTTAATTTCATGCATAAATATCAACTTTTCCCCTGTAATTCTTGCATAATTAACCTTAATTTCAAGTTTAGAAAAGAAAAGTGGAGTGTAACTAGCATTAACCCTGTGTAAGAAGAATTTTCTTGGCTAATCTTAAATTTTCCTTCACTTTCCTTCTTTCTCTAGGCTGCCAAGCACTCTCCCAAGAGGAAGTGACAAGGTTTAATGAAAGAAACTTAGCATTCTGTGGTGAGAATGCAAGGTTTGGAAGAGAGAAATGGAAGAAATTTTAATGGAGGTTGTCACACCCTACCCCTCTGTAAGGCATAACATGATCCCGTAGTATATCTAATGAATTACCAACTCCATCTACTGATAACCCATTAAATACACTACAAGGGATTTTAAAAACTTTTCTTACTTCTTTTACAGTGGTGAGCACTATTTACAGGCGTTAAAAACTTTTGTGAACTGAAGTGATAGAACTAACACATTTGAATTATTTGGAATTTCTGTAAAAATTTTGGCAGAGTCCCATCTGTATTTTGGATTAAACAGTTCTTCAGAAAACCTGTAAAAAGCACTTCAATATTTTTCCAAATCTCAACTTCAACATATTTCTCAACACAACATTTTTCTCAACTCAAATCCACAGTGATTTTTCAAAGTCTGAGATAAGAGAAGTATAATACAACTTTTACAAGCCAAAATAACTCATAATTATTTTACAACTTCAAGGTACAATTTGAATTTACAACTGCTCAAAACCAAAAACAATATATACATACAATGGTCATACATTACAGTACAAAATGCAAAATGTTGGTATACTCATTATACCCAGTAATCTTTCGCTGGAGGTACTAGCAGCCTATTACTGAGACAATGTCTCAGTGGTGCACAACATTAACCAAATACAATTTAAATCACAATTCATAAATCATATAAATAGTGGATACTTAAAACCATAGTTAATTTCAAGACCGTAATTGTCAACAAGAATTTAAACTCCATTTCTCAATATCACAATAAATTTCGATAAGTCAGATCATGGTTGAATTCAAAAGACAGTATATGTCAATAAGAGTTTAAATTCATTTCACAATCTCACAATACATATCAATAAATCACACACAGCTTAATCATGTTCCAAAGTTCAATTCGTCCCAAAAGCCGATGGCTAATGAGGTATTCAATTCGTCCCAAAAGTCGATGACTAATGAGGAATAACATAGCTACCTAGCAAAAATATGAGTACTCATCCAATTCGTCCTCAACAGGCACACACCTCAACACTTCAGCCAGAGAGGGAATTCAATTCGTCCCACTAGACAAGCTAGCGAGGAATACAATCAATATACATGATAGCTGTGGTTTCAAACCATTTCCAATACTTTTCAATCAATAAGTATCCATCAATATCATTCAAATAATTTCTCGAAATTTCAAACCCTTTACAGTGCTTTTCAGGCGATAAATATCCATCAAATATCATTCAAACAATTTTTCACAGTTTCACAATTTAAAACAATAATATACAACTAGTCAAAATTTATTTCAATTGAAAATAATTCAAAGAAATAGCTGTGTGCACAAACCTCTGATAACTGTCTCCTGGTCTGGACTCAGTATTTCCTTCCCTTTTTCTGAGTCTTTGCTAACTGAGAAACACAATTTGAAGTGTTTCAGTACTAAATTAAACTGTCTCTATCGATAATGTTTGACAAATAATTCACTGAAAGCTATTATTTGCCTAATCACCTAATATACCGATCCTCGATGCGTTCTAGGTAAATTAGGTTTTAGTGTCATTAATATGTCACATTCGATAGGGTTTTAGGGTTGGTACGTTTTACCAAACTCATTTCCTTGTTTAATGCATTTTAATGCAACTTGCTGGATCCCGGTATACTAGTTTGACCTAGCCGGAAGACTTAGTTCCCTCGGTTTTCGGGTTTCGGTCAAAACTACAAACTTGTAGATCTATGTCTTGTGGAACGCGGGACAAAATTTCAGGTCATTCCGAGTTATGTAGACCAAGGTATGGTCATTTTACTATTGCTGGTCAAATGGCATCAAATTAGGTCATTTTAGGTCAATTTGGTCAACTTTGGTTCGGCCAGTTTTTGGACCCGAACTTGTGCAAGCTGTTTGACTTGCTTATGGTCACTTCTGGGATTTGGTGTCTTCATAAGACTTGTAGGTATGGGTCTTAACTATTCATGGTTAAAATTTCAGGTCAATTGGATTTGTTTTGAGTGAGTTATGGCCTAAACTCTAACTGCTGCCCAAATGGTCAGTTTTTAGGCCTCATTTGCACTTAATCCGAATTGGTCATTTTTCATGCTGCCTTGCAAGCAGAATTTTTGTATGCTTTCTCAATGAACGTTGGCACATTTTGTGCCTAGTTTCACCTCCAATTGGTCTCATACCAATTAGAGTTACACATTTAAAGTTATGGGCTAAAATGTAGGCTGTCCTTAATTACATTGCATAAACATGTATCAATTACACATTTACCTTACTCTAAGTCCATCTCTCTTACCCATTCTGTTTTGGTACATTACCAAAACTATTTACCACTTCACTTTAATGTCACTTTGGGCAGAATACAAATATCCTCAATACACCAAATAAAACTCTAATTTACAAAGTCCAAATACAACCACATATACACATAAACATTTCTAATTCTTACATACACTTTACACAACTAATTTATATACATATCCATCAATCCTCAATGTCATAATTCTGCCAAAATCTTTATGAATTCATACATTCATCAAAGAGTCCCAAGGCTGCCAAATTGTTCCACAATGCCAAAGTGTCCTACAATTTATCAATTTCCATTCCAAGTGCACAATCACCATATACATGTGGAATAATTTACTAGGACATCAATTCACCCTATTCAACATGAATTCTCATCAAACATATGTAAGAATATTTCATTAACCATACAACTCCATGGCTGTCCAAAATTGGACATATCAAGAACTCCTCAAAACTTAAAATTTCCTTCACAAAGCAAACACCCATAACATGTATACAAACTTTAACAAAGCAATATTCAAAAATACAAACTTACCTTTGGTTGGGACTTGTTAAACCTTGACTAAACTTCTTGATTTTAGTATCAAACTCTTCCTTGTGATGTGGGGATAAAACTTAATGAAGAAACTTAGGTGATTAGAAGTGAAATGAGGGAATGGATCAAGCTCATGCAAAACGGCAATGGAGTTCTCCCTTTCTTCTCAATTCGGCATGGTTGAATCCAAGTGAGGAAGATGAAATTGCTGATGGTATAATGGGTATACACCTGCCCCATTTAGCTTTTAGTTAATTCTTTAGTGGCCCACTCACTCAAATTAATCATATAATAAGTTTAATTTCCACTTATTCCACATTAAACCCTTAATTTTTGTTATTTACTTTAAGTACCACCAAATTAATTTTTCATTTTATTTTCTAAGTGTAACATTATTTATTTTTTTATGGACATTTAGGTCAAAAGACAATTCGGGATGCCAAATGACCATAATGCCCCTGTTCGGGTTACATTCCCGATTTTTCGGTAACACCGGGTTTTGTCTGTTTTTCGATTTCTCACTTTTCTTTGTATTAATTATTTAATTTTTCTTTGACATTTCTAATGATATTTATACTTCAATAGGGGTCTCTTTAAGTCCTAAAAATATTTTAAAGGGTTCTCCATGATCAGGCTACCAACGGTCCACACCGTGACTTCCCGGTGCGGTCACCCATCGCTAGGGTTCTCGACTCCCTTAACTTGGTTACATTTCTTTGCTATTATTTTTCCTTTGTTTTTCTTGTGTTTTCTCTTCTTGTATTTCATTATTTTATGTCTCCTTACTCATAACGAAGTGTAGTTCTAGGCATCCTAGCTGTCAGGATAACACTAGTCACCAGAACAGTAGAACGCACTACCAAACATAGGGGTGTTACAGAGGTAGTGAGAGAATGGGCTGCTGAAACTTGAAGAAACTTCTGTTACTATTAATTGTTAATATTTAAAAAAAATAACATTATACAGTTATTTCATTGAGGTTACTATTCACTTAACTATTCCTACACAAAAGTTCACTTTTTAATACATAATAGATTTGTTGAACCAAAGTTCACCAAGATACCACATTTTGAATTTTATTTTTGTTGGCATTGATTTCCAATGCCATTTCAAAGCTTATTTTATGTTATTCAAAATTTTCAGATTTTATACCTTAAGTTTACTGTTCCATTGGTCATTGTTACAGTGGAAATTTGGCAAAAGTTTCTCCATCAAAGTTGTTCCTTTATGCGTTTTTTTTAATTTCCTTTTTGAATCACTCCAATTGGAGTTTTGTAGCTCAAGTTATGGCCTAAATACCATAACTAGCCGGATAGGGCAGTGCCCAGAATTTCTGGGCAGAATCCATTCTGGCAGTTTTGGTATCCTGAGTTTGGTGGGCAATTTCATTAAGTTCTGGTCAATCTTTGGAGTTGTGTCCTTCATGTAAGTTGTCCTATATTGTATAAGCTTTCCATTGATATAAATTTCAGGTTAATTGGACATTTCTACAGTGAGTTATGACTAAATAAACAAACACTGTTCATTTGGTTATTTTCCAGGGACAGCATATTGGTCACCCGAATTAGGTCAATTTTTAGGGCAACTTAGGTTGGTTTTCTGGGCTAGATTTCTTCATAAAAAAATGTTGCATTATGTGTCTAATTTCACCTCCAATTGGCCTTGTACCAATTAGAGCTACACAATTCAACTTATTGTAGCCTAACCACACTGGACTCAAGTGCAGTAATTCTGGTACAATAGAGGCAGCCTACCAAGTCAATGTTTAATGCTACAATTCATTCAAATTTTAGGGTAATTCACTCCCAATGGTTACTAATTGACCATTGGTGCACCAATTTAATAACAATTGAATATATCCTCAAACTCCTTCTCAAAACCCTAGCTCCCAACTAAATCTTCACACAATACCTACCATTTAAGTACACTAACATACCTTGCATCAAATTCAAGCACAATATCAAGTTCATTTGGCATCAAACACTTCAAATCCTACCCTTACACAAGCTAGCCAAAGTTTGTGTCTTTAATCTCATGCATAAGTATCAACTTTTCCCTTGTAATTCATGCATATTTAACCTTAATTTCAAGTTTAGAAAAGAAAAGTGGAGTGTAACTAGCATTAACCTTGTGTAAGAAGCATTTTCTTATCTAATCTTAAACTTTCCTTCACTTTCCTTCTTTCTCTAGGCTGCCAAACACTCTCCCAAGAGGAAGTGACAAGGTTTAATAAAAGAGACTTAGCGTTTTGTGGTGGGAATGTAAGGCTTGGAAGAGAGAAATGGAAAAAATTTTCATGAAGGTAGTGAGAGAATGGGCTGCCGAAACTTGAAGAAACTTTCGTTACTATTAATTGTTAATATTTAAAAAAAAAATAACATTATACAGTTATTTCATTGAGGTTACTATTCACTTAAGTATTCCTACACAAAAAGTTGACTTTTTAATACATAATAGATTTGTTGAACCTAGGTTCACCAAGATACCACATTTTGCATTTTATTTTTGTTGGCATTGATTTCCAACACTATTTCAAAGCTTATTTTATGTTATTTAAAATTTTCAGATTTTATACCTTAAGTTTACTATTCCATTGCTCATTGTTGCATTGAAAATTTGGCAAAAGTTTCTCCATCAAAGTTGTTCCTTTATGTGTCTTTTTTAATTTCCTTTTTGAATCACTCCAATTGGAGTTTTGTAGCTCAAGTTATGGCCTAAATACCATAACTAGCCGGATAGGGCGCATCTGCAGGCGTAATCCATTCGCGCTTTTGGTGTCCTGAGTTTGGTGGGCAATTTCATTAAGTTCTGGTCAATCTTTGGAGTTGTGTCCTTCATGAAAGTTGTCCTATATTGTATAAGCTTTCCATTGATATAAATTTCAGGTTAATTGGACATTTCTACAGTGAGTTAAGATAAAATAAACAAACACTGTTTATTTGGTTATTTTCCAGGGACAGCATATTGGTCACCCGAATTAGGTCAATTTTCAGGGCAACTTAGGTTGGTTTTCTGGGCTAGATTTCTTCATAAAAAAATGTTGCATTATGTATCTAATTTCTCCTTCAATTGGCCTTGTACCAATTTGAGCTACACAATTCAACTTATTGTAGCCTAACGACACTGGACTCAAGTGCAGTAATTCTGGCACAATGGAGGCAGCCTACCAAGTCAATGTTTAATGCTACAATTCATTCAAATTTTAGGGTAAATCACTCCCAGTGGTTACTAATTGACCATTGGTGCACCAATTTAATATCAATTGAACATATCCTCAAACTCCTTCTCAAAACCCTAGCTCCCAGCTAAATCTTCACACAATAATTACTATTTAAGTACACTAACATACCTAGCATAAAATTCAAGCACAATATCAAGTTCATTTGGCATCAAACACTTCAAATCCTACCCTTACACAAGCTGGCCAAAGTTTTTGTCTTTAATTTTATGCATAAATATCAAGTTTTCCCATGTAATTCATGCATAATTAAGCTTAATTTCAAGTTTAGAAAAGAAAAGTGGAGTGTAACTAGCATTAACCTTGTGTACGTAGAATTTTCTTGGCTAATCTTAAATTTTCCTTCACTTTCATTCTTTCTCTAGGCTGCCAAACACTCTCCCAAGAGGAAGTGACAAGGTTTAATGAAAGAAACTTAGCGTTTTGTGGTGGGAATGCAAGGTTTGGAAGAGAGAAATGGAAGAAATTTTCATGGAGGTAGTGGGAGAATGGGCTGCCGAAACTTGAAGAAAATAAACAGAAATAATTTGCATTTTTGTGTCTCAATTATTGGTATTTATCCCTTTTAAGTTATTTGATTAATTCCTATTGGTTAGAAATTAAATCTTATTCATTTATGACATCATATTATGTTATAATTTGGCATTTATTTCCATTTTCTTTTTCTTTCTTTTCTACTCATTTTAAAGACGAAATGATCTCTAAAGACGAAATGATGGTAAAAAATCATATCTAAAGACGAAATGATCAAAATGCCCTCCGTTTGGCTTATTGAGCCAAAATCATCTATACTGATCTAAAAATTTTCCTAAGCATTTTCTTGGCATTCTAATGCCATCGAAACCTCAATGACACTTTTCTGGAGTCCCAAAAATTATTTCATGGAATTTCTCTCAGGTTTAGGGCTACTAGCTGCCTTCACTACAACTTCTCGTCGAGTTACCCATCGCTAGGGCACCGGCTCATTTAACTTCATTGTATTTTATTTCTAAAATTTTTTCTTAATGTTTCTTATTATTATTTGAATTATTTATGACTCCTCACTCTAGTATAAATATTTTTCCAGATGATCTAGCTGTCCGGACCGACATCGGTCACCGGAATAGTAGAATGTATGGAATTACTACAGTGAGGGTGTTACAATTCTTCCCCTCTAACAATAATTTTTTCCTTAAAATTTACCCGGTGTAAATAGTCGATGAGCTGCTATCTCCTTATTTCTTCACCTTGCTAGAGAAAACAAATCTGCATTAGTGTCACCTCGACTCATATGAATGCAATGCATGTTATGCGCACAATCTTATTCTATCTATCGATGCCTAGGAATGCCTAAACCATGCTCTGATGCCAATAAATGTGACACTCCTTACCCGACTACAATGTAGCGGAGCAAGGTGTGCTACATTCGGTGCCGGAGCACTCTATCTTATCTTACTTTATTTCTTTAATAATTTGATCTCGTTATATTTTAATATCAATTATTTTTCTACAGAGAAACCAGCGGAGTTTTTCCTATTTTATTACCAGTTGACGTATTTTCACTATTCACCTGTTTGAAATTTTTAATAATATTTTCAAATAAAGTTCTCATCCATGCTCATCATTTCTGATAGTGTCCATACATTTCAATTCTTATTCATTACCATGCATATTCATTCATGCTCATTTGATATATCAAAAATTTCAAATTTCCATTAATTACATAATTTACAATTTACATAATATACAAATTAATTACAATTCCATAATTTATATTTCAACATAATAACTAATTATAAATACATAAAATAACTTTTGTGAGCCCTATCTACATGCATTGTTAAAGAGGTGACAACCTTATACACTTCTAACACTTCTGCAGATCCGGACTCTAAGATCCTAGTCTCATATCTTTATCTTCAGTACCTGCACGAAGGAAACAATCCATCGCGCTAAGCATTGCTGCTTAGTGGCATAATAATATAACAAGAAATAATTTATAAAAATAAAGAAAGAATCAAGCATTCTAAATATTCAAGTATCAATTTGATTTAAAATGACATTTCTAGTAGTAACTATCTTATATGTTAACCCGTTCCCCTTTGGAAGTATTGAGTTTATAGCCTTACAGTAATAATATTCAATATACATTTTATTCTAAGAGTATTGTATTTGAGGTCCCTCTACGATTCTGCAAATTGTATTTTTATTATGTTTCTATTGCTAATCTCTTTTTCACATTTTATTTAATACTTTCTAATGTTTTTAATTGATAATATGCTTAAATAATTTTAATAATTTACACTGCCCAGGTAACCTATGACAGGCTAATTAAACTGGATAACGAGTCGTTGGCACTGGACACTGCAGTGCCTCGGACCATCATACCATAGGAATATAGAACGTCAACCGCATATGCAATCAGTATGGCTAAAAGCCATGATAACATATCCGTATGGCTAAAAGCCATGATAACAAGTAATCAGGCATAAAAGCCATGAGTGCGAGCATAAAGCCATGAATATAGGCATAAAGCCTTATGCAGTACTGCTAAAATAATACCCTATTGGCATGCCAATCTATCCAATTTGACACATATGTCTAGGCGATACAATAGTACCATTAAGTGTTTATAAGTTTCATTATTTCAATTTAGGTTCTAATTATAATTTCTAGGATTTTAATCTTTTTCATAATAGAAACATAAATCTCTAAGTCTAATATTTACATAATTTATTCATTCATCGTAATTTATATATTCATTATGTTATCCATAATGATCACAATTCAAAATAATGGTTCTCATGTACCACTGTACTCAAAATACTTTTCCCTTCAATAATAATGAGAACTCATGTCTCATTCATATATTAATATGGTTCATTTATTCATTATACTATTTATATAATTTATCATTTAAAATTGAAGAAATGTTTTTGCTTACTAAGTATTTATGATTACTCTTAATTTCACTCATGTATCATTAAGTGTCAATAGGTTTTATTTTATTTCCTAGTGGGAATACAATGTCCAAATTCATTTTTATCTAATGCATATGTTTATAAATTTCATTTGTATAGTTCATTTACAGTTTCATCTCTAATCTATCACACCAATTCACATGTAACTAGGTTCAAGCAAATTTTCATTTTTATTCAATAAAAAGGAAAAGTCCCCAAATATTATTTACACATCATTTATACCTTTAATATTTCATTTATAGTAGTTTACAAAGATGAGAATCAAGCTACATCCACGCCAAAGGATTTCATCCATGGTCCAATTACTAGAGCTAGAGCTAAATCACTTCAGAATTTAATTTGTGAAATCTTAAAGAGCAAGGATTATAAGCTAGAATGGCATAAAGAAAATTATAAAGGATTAAATTTGGTGAAAATTAAGCTTGGAAGTGACCAGGTGTCATGTGGAGCATTAGGTTACATGGAATAACCTGTGGACATGCATGCACCAGATCCAACCCATGTACATGCATCTGCTGGCACCTTTTTGAAGGAATATTCCTTGCTGTTATAATCACCTCTCTTTTGGACTTAAATGCCCTTATTTGCTGCTGTATTAAATTTGCTTTTTGTTGGGAGTTTTTGGTCTTTTGATAGATTAATTTTTATTTGGACTTAAAGCTCCTTATAGCTGTTACTAAAGTAGGGATATTTTTGTCTTTAGCTTTGAAGCCAAGAGACTATAAATACAAGTGTAATGAGAGAGTGGAGGACACACTTTGAATATTAATGAAAGATTGTTTCTGCTCCATTAGTGAGTAAATTGGTTGTTGCCTTTATTCTTGTGAAGCTCATTAACTTGCTGAGATTTCTATCTTGCAAGGTTAAATGTGCATAATATTCTTGGTTTATTCATTCTCCATATGAATTAGGTCAATAATTCCATTTCTGATATTTTCATTGAATTATGCAGCAATCTGATTGTGCTGGTTTAAAGAATCAAATTCATAGATCTTTATTTGGTGCTTTCCATATTGTTCCTTTAATTCTTGAATTTGAGTTTTCAAGTTACCAATTACTTAAAGGTTCACATCAGTTTTGGTATCAGAGCAAAGGGACGTCCAAACAAGGTAGATTCTCTGTTTCCTTCTTATTTTTTGTGCTTACTTTGTGTTTGTTGCCTTTTTTCATATTTGCTGTTCGGCTCTAGTTCTATATTTGCTTTTACTTCTTCATCTTGCACCTGGTTCTTTCTTACTAAATCTTGTTTTGCTTCTTATTGTGTTTCTATTATTCACATTTTTGTTCATTGTATGCTTGACCGAAATTGGCTTTTGGGGTTTAGTATGATCTGTTTGTTTAAAAATTTGTTTTGTTGAGTTTGTCTTAGGGTTTTGGGTTAATCAAGCCAAAGCTATTATTCTAGCTATCTATTTTGCTTCCTTTATTTTGATATCAAGCATGAGAGCTTATTTGGGTTATTGAGTTTGGCTTACCTATTTGGCCTAAAATTGTACCAGCATTATTTGGGTGTGTTTAACACATTGGGTGTAAATTTTAGGGAATCTTTTATATTGTTTGCCTGCTGAACCAAAATTTTATGGCAGACACGATCAAATTATGTTCACATAGCAAATAAACCTAGAAGTTCCTGAAAATTTATAGGGTGTTTATACCCTATTTCAGTAGTTCCCAAATTAAATGTCAGCTTAAAATTCAACCGTTTGTGTGGGGAACCAAAATTTTGCGGCAGACCCGATCAAATTAATTTCACATAGCAAATCAGCCCAGAAATTCCTGAAAATTTACAGGTTGTTTGTGCCACATTTGAGCTGTTCTCAAATTAAATATCAGCTCAAAATTTAATCGTTTGTGTGGGGAACCAAAATTTAGCGATAGACACGATTAAATTTGGTTTACATAGTGAACCTATCAAGAAAAGCCTAAAATTCTAGCAGCAATTAGTCAGTATTGGGTTGCATTTTCCTACTCAATTTCAGATCAAAATACACTCGTTTTCTTAGTGATCCTAAATTTATGCAATTCTTGGTGTATTGTGTGAACTGCTGGTAATTGTGACAAGTTGGTGGCAAACTTGGATATTTAAGCTTGATATCTCTTCTTTAGGTTGTCCCTTTTCCAGCTTACTGTTCTTTTATTTTGGTGTCTTCTTTCTTTATTCCTTATTGCATTACATTTCCATACTTGAGCTTTTCTTTTCTTGACTTCTTGAGTCATATGATTGCTTTTTTTATTACTCGTTTTGATCCACCACGTTCAAGAATTTTATTCTGTGTTAAATTTTTGTGAGTACAGTCTTGGTTTGAGTTACTTGAGTTTGATAAGAACTTGTGAAAATCCATTCTACATGCAGGCTGTCAGACAACAATTTGAAAGAATGAGGATGTGCTACCTCAGGTTATGTGTGACGTGGTTCCAATGCAAGCTGGCCATTTATTACATGGCTGACTATGGCAATTTGATAGAAAGGTGATCCACGATGGGTATAAAAATAGGTATTCTTTTGAAATGAATGGAAGGAAAATCATTTTGGCACCTATGACACCAAAACAAATTTTCGAAGACCAAACAAGGCTTAAGCAAGCAATGGGTGAGGTAATATCAAGAGTGGCCGAAAAGAGTGCAGAGAAAAAAAGAAGGAGTGAAAAGAAATTGACTGAAAATGTTGTGAGTGAGCAAGACAAGGGTGCTTGTGAGGAAAGAAAAGAGAGTAAAGAAAACATTCCAAGAGTGCTTGAAAAATATAAATCTTCGGCGCAAAAGGAGAGCTGTGCGGAAAGAGGGGAGAGAAAATTAAGCTTGTATGCTAAAGGAAGAGATGTGAGGAATGCCATGTTTGCCAACAAGCAAATGTTTTTAATTGTGTTTAATAACTCTTGTTTATCCACATCTGACCTTGACCCCAATTTGCCTAGTGTTGTTGTCTCCCTTTTGCAGGAATATGAGGATTGCTACCTGAGGAGATGCCAACTGGATTACCACCTATTCGAGGGATTGAGCACCAGATTGATTTTGTACCTGGAGCAGTTATTCCCAACCGTCCAGCCTATAGAACTAATCCTAAGGAAACCTAAGAATTACAAAGGCAAGTTGAGGAATTGCTAGCTAAGGGTTATGTGAGAGAAAGTATGAGCCCTTATGCTGTACCCGTCCTTTTGGTACCAAAGAAAGATCGCACATGGCGCATGTGTGTGGATTGTAGGGCGGTCAACAAAATCACTGTAAAGTATCGCCACCCTACACCTAGATTAGATGATATGTTGGATGAACTTTGCGGTGCTTGTGTTTTTACCAAAATTGACTTGAAAAGCGGATATCATCAAATTTGCATGAAAGTAGGTGATGAATAGAAGACTGCATTTAAAACAAAGCATGGACTATATGAGTGGTTAGTGATGCCTTTTGGGCTAACTAATGCTCCTAGCACTTTTATAAGATTGATGAATCATGTGTTGCGTGCTTTTATTGGAAAATTTTTTGTTGTTTATTTTGATGATATATTGGTTTACAGTAGACACATGAATGAACATATGCATCATTTAAGAGCCGTATTCGATGTGTTAAGAAAGGAAAAATTATATGTGTAACACCCCTAAGTTCGGTAGTACATTCTACTGTTTCGGTGACCAGTGTTGTCCGGACAGCTAGGATGCCTAGAACTACACTTCGATATGAGTGAGAAGACATAAAATAATGAAATACAAGAAAAGAAAATACAAGAAAAATAAAGGAAAAATAATAGCAAAGAAATGTGATCAAGTTAAGCGAGCCGGGAATCCTAGCGATGGGTGACCGCACCGGGAAGTCACGGCGTGGACCGTTGACTAGCCCTGGACTGCGGGGAACCCTGGAAAACATTTTTAGGACTTAAATAGACCCTTATTGAAGAATAAATCTCATTAAAAAGATAAAAGAAAAATTAAATAATTAGTACAAAGAAAAGTGAGAAATCGAAAAACGGACAAAACCCGGTGTTACCGAAAAATCGGGAATGCAACCCGAACAGGGGCATTATGGTCATTTGACATCCCGAAGTGTCTTTTGACCTAAATATCCATTAAAAATAAATAATATTACACTTAGAAAATAAAATGAAATATTAAATTGGGGGTACCTAATACAAATAACCAAAAATGGAGTGAAAAATGTGTAAATAACACATTTAGGCTTATTATATGATTAAATGGAGTGAGTGGGCCACTAAAGGAATAAATTAAACACAAAATGAGGCTGATGTAAGTCCACTATATCCAGCAGCAACTTCATCTTCTTCATTTATCATCCAAGCCGAATTGAAGGAGGAGAGAAAACCTCCATTTCCATTTTCATGCAAGCTCCATCAACCCCTCCATTTCAACTCCAATCTCTTAGGTTCCTTCATAAAAAATTGTCTACACATCACAAGGAAGGGTTTGATACTAAAATCAAGAAGTTTGGTGAAGGTTTAACAAGTCCCAACCATAAGGTAAGTTAGCATTTTTGAAGATTTCTTTGTTAAACTTTGTGTACATGTTATGGGTGTTGGTTTTGTGAAGGAAATTTTTAAGTTTGAAGAGTTATTGAGATATCCATTTTTGGGCAGCCATGTATTCATGTATTGATGAAGTATTTGTACATATAATTGATGAGAATTATGTTGGTTATGGTGATTTAATATCCTAGTAAAATATTTCATATGTATAAGGTGATTTTTGCACTTGGATGAAAATTGATGATTGTAGGACACTTTGGTATTGAGGAAGAAATTCGGCAGCTTGGGGATTCTTGAATAAATGTGTGTGTTCATGAAGGTGGTGGCAGAATATTGACATAGAAGTTTGATGGATATGTATATAGATTGATATTGTAAAGTGTATGTAAGATTTGTAATGGTTAGGTGTGTATGTGATTGTACTTAGAACTTGTAAATGTGAATTATATTTGGTGTGTTGAGGATAATTGTAATCTGCCCAAAGTAATGTTAATGTAAAGTAGAATATGTTTTTGGTAATGTACCAAAACAGATTTGGTAGGGAAGTAAACATATTTGCAAGGTAGGTGTGTGATTGATGTGTGTTTAAGCAAGGTAACTAAGGGCAGTGTACATTTTAGCCAATAAGTTTAAATGTGTAACCTCAATTGGTATGAGACCAATTGGAGGTGGAACTAGGCACAAAATGTGCCAACTTTCATTGAGAAAACATACCAAAATTTTGCTTGCAAGGTGACCTAAGAAAATGACCAATTCGGATTAGGTACAATTAGGACCTGAAAAATGACCAATTGGGCAGCAGTGAGTTTTTACCCCATAACTCACTCAAAACAGGTCCAATTGACCTGAAATTTTAACCATGAACAGTTAAGACCCATACCTAAAAGTCTTATGAAGACACCAAAGCCCAGAAATGACCATAAGCAAGTCAAACTACTTGCACAAGTTCGGGTCCAAAAACTGGCCGAACCAGAGTTGACCAAATTGACCTAAAATTGACCTAATTTGATGCCATTTGACCAGCAATAGTGTAATGACCATAACTTGGTCTACTTAACTCGGATTGACCTAAAATTTTGCCCCGCGTGCAATAAGACATAGATCTACAAGTTTGTAGTTTTGATCGAAACTCGAAAACTGAGGGAACTAGGTCGTCCGGCTAGGTCAAACTAGTATCCCGGAATTCAGCAAGTTGCATTAAAATGCACTAAACAAGGAAATGAGTTTGGTAAAACGTACCAACCCTAAAACCCTATCGAATGTGACGTATTAAGGACACTAAAACCTAATTTACCTAAAACGCATCGAGGGTCGGTATATTAGGTAATTGAGCAAATAATAGCCTTCAGTGAATTACTTATCGAACATTATCGTTAGAGACAGTTTAATTTAGTACTGAAACACTTCAAATTGTGTTTCTCAGTTACCAAAGACTCAGGAAAAGGGAAGGAAACACTGAGTCCAGACCAGGAGACAATTATCAGAGGTTTGTGCACAACAACTATTTCTTTTGAATTTCTCAATTGAAATAAATATTGACTATTTGTACATTATTGTTTTAAATTGTGGAAATGTGTTTGAATGGATATTTATTGCTTGAAAAGCATTGTAAATGATTTGAAACTGTGAGAAATTATTTGAATGATATTGATGGATACTCATTACTTAAAAAGCATTGTAAATGGTTTGAAATTGTGAAAAAATTGGTTTAGTGTGATTTGTGAAAATTGAAGTTAATTATGAATTGTGTTGCCATTTTGTGAATGAAATTATGACTTGGGAAATTTATTGGATTCTCACGAATCATTTGAATAAAATGTTTGGAATTGATTTTGTGTTCACACTTAGCATGACAGTATCATATCATTCCTTCTCCATTTATGGAGTCATGATCGTTTATTTTTCCCTCTCTGGTTTACCAGTTGAGGTGATCGGATGAGTACTCATTATATAGTTAGCTCCCTTCCTCATTGATTTTGATTAGTGGGGTTGTGATTGCTTTGTCGTGGTGTACAACGCGGCATTGATCGGAAATATGTGTCGTGGCTTAAGTTGTGAATGAATTGGCAACACTGTATTCTTAACTTATTCGACTAAATTGTGTTGTTATGCGATTTGATAATTTGTGAAATGAAGTTAAATTCTTATTGACATTTACTGTCTTTCGAATTTAACTGTGTTCTGATTTTTTAGATTTATTGTGAGATTGTGAAATGAATTTAAACTCTTATGGACATATACTGTCTTTTGAATTCAACCATGATTTGACTTATTGAAATTTATTGTGATATTGAGAAATGGAGTTTAAATTCTGGTTGACAATTATTGTCTTAAAATTAACTATGATTTTAAGTATCCACTATTTACATGACTTATGAATTGTGATTTAAATTGTATTTGGTTAATATTGTGCACCACTGAGACATTGTCTCAGCGATAGCTTTATTCTTTATCGCAGTGTAGACAGACAGAGCAGTCTGTGAGACTAGGCTGCTAGTACCTCCAGTGAGAGACTACCGGGTATAATGAGTATACCAATATTTTGTATTTTGTAATGTAATGTATGTTCACTGTATGTACATATTGTTGTTGGTTTTGAGCAGTTGTAAATTAAAACTGTACATTGGAGTTGTAAAGTAAATTATGAGATATTTTGACTTGTAAAAAATTGTATTATATTTTCTCTATCTCAGTCCTTGAAAAATTACTGTGAATTTGACTTGAGAAATGTGTTGAGTTGAGAAAATGTTGAAGTTGAGATTTGGAAATTTATTGAAGTGCTTTTTACAGGTTTTCTGAAGAACTGTTTTATCCAAAATACAGATGACACTCTGCCAAAATTTTTACAGAAATTCCAAATAATTCAAATGTGTTAGTTTTATCACTTCAGTTCACAAAAGTTTTTAACACCTGTAAATAGTGCTCACCACTGTAAAAGAAGTAAGAAAAGTTTTTAAAATCCCTTGTAGTGTACTTAATGGGTTATCAGTAGACGGAGTTGGTAATTCATTAGGTGTACTAAGGGATCATGTTATGCCTTACAGAGGGGTAGGGTGTGACATGTTTTAGTGGTATCAGAGCAAAGTTTTTAAATTCTGTTTTCACCTGTTACTTGAATATTCTTTCTTCATAGTACAACTGCTCAATATCATTGTTTGATACATACAATACATTACATTATAAATATGCACTAACGAGAGTAAATCTCCTTGCGTTATTGGTTCAGGAGATCTAAAATCCTCGCATTGACTATGGAAGAGGGTGATCGTTTAGTCGATCAGTCTATTGAGGCTGAGGTGCAAGGGGATGCCCCAGGCCTACAAAATGTTAGTGGTTAAGAAGAACCTGCGATACCACGATTTCTGCTCAGTTCGCTCAGCAGATGGCTGCAATGTTCCAACAAATGGCTGGTAATGTACCTACTCAAGTCCCAATACAGACACCAGTGGTACAACCACAGTCTCCTACTAGGCAGTATGATAAATTGATGAAATATGGGGCTACAGAGTTCAAGGGGACAGTAGATCCTCTAGAAGCTGAACAGTGGTTAGAGAGGATGGATAGGGTATTCAAGAAACTGCATTGCACAGAGGAGCTCAGATTCGAATACTCAGTGTCTTTGCTACAGGGGGATGCTTATGACTGGTGGAAAACCATTCCCCACAGTCTGGTAGAACCTGCAGTGCTAACATGGAATGATTTTCTCAGGGAATTCAGACAAAAATATGTCCCTGATGCTTATGTAGACCTGAAGTTACAAGAATTCCTAAGTCTGAAACAGGGGAACAGATCAGTGGCTGAGTATGAAAGAGAATTTTCCTGCCTTAGCCATTATGCAGTGAGTCTACTCTCTACCAGCAGGGAGAGATGCAAGAGGTTTGAAACCGGCTTGAAGCCCAGTATCAGACTACAAGTAGTCGGCTTCAAACACACTAACTTCTCTGAACTTATTTCTCAAGCTCTAGAGTTAGAAAGAATCGAGTCTGAAACTGCTCCTGAGAGAAAAAAATCAGAGAAGACAGAGAATGAGGGAAAATCTGTAGAACAGAGTTCCAGTGGTCCCACTGGAAAGAGGAAGAACTATGAGGGACACAACAAAGGTGGCAAGAAGTCTGATAGGGGAAGACATTCAGGACAGAAACCTCCTCTATCTGGTCAGCAGAGTACCGAAGGTTCCTACCATTCCCGCCAATGTGAAAATTGTGGAAGATATCATGGTGGGATATGCTATAAGGCTATTGGAGCCTGTTATAACTGTGGAGGCACAGGACATTTTGCCAAGGACTGCACCAGTAGTCGCAGAGTTGGACCACCTCCTACTACTGCAGAAGGGTCAGTTCAGAGCCCTGTCACCAGAAGTTCACAACAACCCAGCAGAGGTAGAGGCAGGGGTAGAGGTAGCCCAGCAGGCAGTCAAGGCACAATGAAACACTCAGAGTAAGACAGTGCTCCAGTCAGAATGTATGCAATGAGACAGAGGGAAGAGGCCGAGACATCTGATGTTGTGGCTGGTACCTTCTCAACTTTTAATCAGAATGTGTTTGTGTTATTTGATCCGGGTTCTACCCATTCTTATGTGAGTGCTAGCATCATTGATTGCATTGTTGTTCCATGTACAAAAATGGACTTTGAGGTGCTAGTAACAAGTCCGCTAGGACAGGAGGTCAGGGAAATAAATTTTGATACATTAGTGATTAGTCCTTTAGGATAGGGATTGTGATAATAAGTGAAATTAGTTTTGGAAGAGTTTATCGGCGAAAAGTATTTCCTGACACACCATAAATTATAAAGCTAATTGGCGAGCCTATTTAATGTAAAGCAAGAGGACGTAAAAGTAAGTTACAGTAATAGAATTGCTCTAGATGAAGGCAGAGATGTTACTGTTAGTAATTGTTAATGGATATTGTAATCAGAATAAGTTCGGATATCAGTGAATTCGAAAAGGACAAAGGATAGGAAAGTTTGATCTATTGGGATGTATTGTAGTAACTATGCAATGTTCTTGATTGTTTATACTGTAAACTGCGGATTACAGTACTAACTTGAGATTATTGTGTAGAGCTACGTACTATCTGATAGTACACCTAGATGAGGATAGTTGCCAATGGCATCTGTTTTGGTATAGTTATGCCATGACAGAATTTAATTGTTAGAAATAAGTTTGAAAATCCTACTTAGGGATCTAAAACTCAAAAGTTAGAATATCAAAAGGTTATAGTTCGGTACAAAAGAAAGTAAGTTATAAAATATTGACAGATAAAAAGAGTTATGGAAGTAGAGATTCTTAAATTTAACTATGATTTTACATATCCATCATTTAAATGATTTATGAATTGTGATTTAAAGTTGTATTTGGTTAATGTTGTGCACCACTGAGACATTGTCTCAGCGATAGCTTTTTATTGCTGTCGCAGGTAGACAGACAGACAGGGCAGCAGACTAGGCTGCTAGTACCTCCAGCGAGAGACTACCGGGTATAATGAGTATACCAAAATTTTGTATTTTGTAATGTAATGTATGTTCACTGTATGTACATATTGTTGTTGGTTTTGAGCAGTTGTAAATAAAAATTGTACATTGAAGTTGTAAAATAATTATGAGTTATTTTGGCTTATAAAAATTGTATTATATTTCTTTTATCTTAGTCTTTGAAAAATCACTGTGGATTTGAGTTGAGAAATGTGTTGTGTTGAGAAATATGTTGGAGTTGAAATTTGGAAATCTATTGAAGTGCTTTTTACAGGTTTTCTGAAGAACTTTTTATCCAAAATACAGATGGCACTCTGCCAAAATTTTTACAGAAATTCAAAATAATTCAAATATGTTAGTTCTATCACTTCAATTCAAAAAGGTTTTTAATACCTGTAAATAGTGCTCACCACTGTAAAAGAAGTAAGAAAAGTTTTTAAAATCCCTTGTAGTGTATTTAATGGGTTATCAGTAGACGGAGTTGGTAATTCATTAGATATACTACGGGATCATGTTATGCCTTACAGAGGGGTAGGGTGTGACAAGACAACCATATTTCCGATCTCTCCTCAAAAAGGAATCGAATCAATACTAAGTCCCCATGTCATTTAAAGCCTCACCGACCTCTCAGACCAATTGTCAAATCTCCTGACTAGTCAATTACATTCCAGAGCTCTCTTGATAAACAAAATTGAACCAACACTAGATCTTTATGTCACCAGTTTTATTGCCGATCTCCCTTTTAAAAGTTTAGGAATAATCAAGTTAAGGTTCCAATCCGGTTTAATAATGATCCCGATCTTAAGTGTTCAAGCCAAATTTCCAATTTTAATCAAGTCCCGTTTAGCGTTGGTTCCCTACCGATCTCATGCTTATTGTGTTTTTCGATCTCTTACACTTAGATTAATAATCACTTTTAATTGTTTTAATATGCTCAGACAATCAAGTGCTTAAGTAAGATTTTTCCGATCACATCCATTCACTGAACAAAAAGGGAATTTCATTTCATATTAAAATTTGTACAAGTCATTCGGCTGGAGGATCACCCCCAGCCTGATCTACATTTTGCTCACTTCCTCTCTCACCCTCAGCCTCCTCCTCGCTTTCCTCTTCGTCTTGGGGAGCCAGGTCGACCATCCAGGAGAAGTCCTCCTCGGGATAACACTTCTTGAGCTCGGCCAAGAGATCCCTGTGAGCATTTACATAAGCGCCGGCCTCCCTTGTTACCGCCTCTTCCTCTTTTGCTTTGAGCTCCTCAGTGAGGTGAGCAACTTCACCGGCCCGAAGCGCCTGAACTTCTTCAAGAACATGGGTTCGCTCAGCCAGAACATGAGCTTGCTTGGCCAGCTTGTCCTCGTAGAACTTCATCCTCCCCTCAATTTCAGATATGTAGTTCTGAGCGGATGAGAGTTGGGATCGGAGGGAAGCCACTTCATGCCCCATCTTCTCGACCTCCTTACCCAGGCGGTGAGCCTTCTCCCGGACGATGTGCTGATTCACCAAACACTCCACGTTCAGGCTCATGGATCGGGTCAGGATGTCATCAAGATTGTCTGGAGACAGCCTATCCCGATCCTCCCGGAGGCAGATGGAGGACCCCAAGACCTTAGCAAAACCCGGGTTCTCTCGAACCGTGCGGTTCTTCTCCAGCGAATGGATCAAGATTTGGGCACCACGGGAAAGGGTCCTTACAGGAGGCTGGGAAGGACCCCCTTCCGCACTCGAAGCGACTGGAGGAGGTGGAGGCGGCTCTTCTTGGCGAGGAGGAGATCGGACCACTTCTATGACCGGCGGTCCCGAGGGTTGAGATGAGCCCCCTTGCATTTCCCCGGGCTCATGGCTGGGTGTCTGCAGGGCTTCAGCTCGCTTCATCTCCCGTACCTTCCGGGAGATTTCTCTCTTCCGCTTTCGGCTCTCCTTGGAAGCTTCGCCGCTTGCCATACCTGCACAAAGAAGAGGTCAGTGAGATCGCTAAGGTCCAAAGATCTGAGATATAGAAAATACCGATGCCGAGGTCAGAGAGCTGAAGCCCCCGATTTTCGCCAGTGATCAACTCCATTGTCCAGTGATGCAGTTCGGCAGTCACTGCATCCAAACAAGAGAACTTCTCTCTGCCCGCCTGATCTTTCAGCTCCATCACCATCAGGCCTTCTTCCCTATTCAAGGTGAGGCGCTTCGGAATTAATGGGCCTTGGTGTAGCCAGCTACGAGGGAAACCCTCAAAGCCGTTCGGAATTTTGCTCCTTAGAATGAAGAAGCGATTCTTCCAATTCTTCAGGGAGGAGGGCAGATCGGTGAAAAGCCCGCAATGCGGCTTCGCCTGGAAGAACCAATACTCGTCGTCCTTTCGACGAGTTAATCTATGTAGTTCGGCGAATACCTTAGCTGTAGGACGGAATCCCTTAGCTCGGCAGAGGCCTCTGAAGGCTACTAGGATCCGCCACGAGTTCGGGTGGACTTGGGCTATGCACACTTGGTGAAATTTTAAGACTTCCTTGAAGAAGTCATCAAGAGGGAACCGTAGCCCGGCTTTTAGTTGCTCTTCGTATACTATAATCATGTCGTTCTCTTCGAAGAAGTGATCAGCTCGGAGATCGCCGTGACACCGGATGAGTTTGAATGAATCAGGATGAATGTTGTATTCTTGGCTGAACGATTGTAGGTCAGTTTCTTGAAGAATTAATGGCAGCTTGTCCATGGGAAGATTTTCCCTCCCTGAAGAAGCTACATGCCTTGATGGTGCTGCTTGCCCCCGAGCTGGAACAGAGACCCTAGGAGGTTCAGGTCGCACGCTTGGTCCGACCACCTCCACTTCATCAGATGACCACGAGATCTGAATGAAAGGGGGGCTTGCCGCTCTCTGACCCTCGGCGCCGCTCATTTTCAAAGGAAATAGAGAATTTAAACTAAAAGAAAGATCAAAACCCTTACCGGAGTCTGATCGGTGTCGGAAGAACTTGAGAAAACGAGAGAATTTTGAAGTTGTTCGCGAGAGGCTGAAAATGACATAAGGGAGCAACTGGCTAACCCTTCCCCTATTTATACCCGTCCGAGCATTTAATGCTCACGATGTCCCAAGCAGGGCATCGGTTAACGAGATCCACCAGTCTTTTCTGACACGTCTCACAAATATTCCGGAGATTCCATAAAGAGATCGGTTAACTATAGAGCTGCAAATTAAGGTGTTTTGAATTATGAATCGGATAAAGTCATTCAAATTAAGAGTCGGATCGGGTAAATACTTCAGAGATCGGAAAATAACCAATGAAATAATAATAAAAATGATAATTGACAAAATAAAATTTTATTCCTAGAAGGTCGGATTACATCATTTGGGCGATCTCTAGAGATCGGATTACATTAAAGGTCTGATTACATCATTTGGGTGATCTCTAGAGATCGGATTACATTAAAGGTCTGATTACATCATAAGGGCGATCTTTAGAGATCGGTGGAACATCCTATCTAAAAGGCCTATGTCAAAGCATAGTCTCGTGGCTGAGTCAAAAGATGTGTTTGACCAGGAGACCGACTGTTGACATCGGATAGATGTACAGCTTAGATGGGACTATGACTCTCATGAGAATGAGAGAGGTTATTGTCAAAGTTATCGCTCGAAACCGAGCCACTGTCGGAACACCTAGTGTGGTGAGGAGCCAGATGAACGCCAAGGAGCAGTCACTGGTGTTAAGGGGAATATTAGCAGTCTTCTCGCCCAAAATCAGTTCTCCATTTGTATCGATCGAACGATTCGAGATCAATGAGATCGAGGTCCTCGATCCGGGTCGGTAAATTAGTCTGGTTCTCTCACGGTCATTAAATGAAGTTATCATAATTTCCCGTTCACCAGGATCGTAAATTTTCAGGCAAGGAACAAAGTGGGCAACTGGAAAAAGATCAAAAGCAGTCATCATGTCCGGGATTGTTGCCGGAGCAGCTAGAACAGGAAAAATGAGGAGAAAAGGGGAGAAAATCAAATGCAGAAGGTTTCCCTGTTGAAGGTATATATAGAGGAGGTCCGAGCATTTATTGCTAAGTAGAAAACGAGGTGGGCGCCTCAAGAATTGAGGGAAATAAATGCTTTGACCGGACCGGACCAGATAAGGGAGAAGACCGGAGTGACAGAGATCGGAAGAAGGGAGGCTGGCATGAAAGATTGGAAGAGCATCATGTTGGAAAGACCGGAAAGGAGGAGAGATCAAAAAATAAAGAGAATAAAATGCCTACCGCTGTCGTCATAATCAGAGCCGAGGTTAAAGCGTTGCAGATGAAATCTCCACAGCACGCCCCAGAATCGCCCGCATTACTGACATGCGTCAGAGTATGTCATGACAGTGCTGTACATCCTAATCTCCACCGTTGATCTTACTTGTAAGGACGAACTCGGAGCCCTTGGATCAAAGAAGAAGATGACAAGACCAGCGCCTTTCACTCCTAGCCCTTGGATCGCTCTTGATAAGAAAATTTTGGGCCGTCAGATTAGAAGAGAGAAAGGACAAATATTGCGGAAGGGATCTCCGCCGTCTGTTTTGATTCTCTTTAATTCTTGAGCCTCAGATCGTGTCCTTTAAAATCTTAACCCTCCATCTCCCTCAAAACAAATCCTAACCCTTCATGGGGAGCACCCGGTTCCTATAAATACCTGCATGAAAACTGTTCAAGGGAGGATAAAAAAATAGTGAATATAGCGGAAGGACTCTGAAACTTAATTCAGCTCGTTACTCTGCTATTTTTAAGCTTTCATAAGAAAAACTTTTGAAACCAGTTTTTTGAAGTATTTTCTTGCAAAGGGATTTCTGAATACTGAAACTCTCCATTTTCAGTTCGTTCATTATCCTGTGACACTCTCACTTTCTGTCTTTGTTATCTTTATTTCCATTCCCATTGTCCCAGCTCAACTTCATTCAAACTCTGTTATAATTTTGATCGGATTGCATTTTAGCAAGGTATTCATCATTACAAGGAACCATAGTCTTGAGTTATCACCTGGCCAAATTTCATTACATTTTGCGATCCCGTAGTTAGTTCAATAGATTCGGCTTCCTACAGGTGAGTGCTTATATCACTGCTTTATCAAGTGCTTGTTTTAATTTTATGTATTTCCTTTATTCCTGTGTTTGTAATTTTCACCAAGTTTATATTGCGTTAAAAAACGCGTAGAATGTTATTCCCGAGTTTACTTCTTTGTTAATCAGCCCATTCTTCTGTCAATCTTCATTACTTCTAAATGCAAGAGTTCTAGTTGGATAAAATGTAGGTAACTGTATCTAAAGCGTTTCTTTAAAAATAAAAGATCTAAATAATAAGTCAGGAAAATAGTAAAATTGAATCATTAGGCTAACACAGAAGACGATCGAGTAAGACGCCATAAGGCGGAATAAAAACCAAATCTCAGATAGATAAATAGAACAGATAGGGTATCAAAAGGTACTGGCTAGGCGACCACTTAGGAGGTCGGTAAAATTCAGTTTGGTATCCCCTGTCCAGTCACGAGGTACCAAGGAGTTAAAAGAAGTCTTATTCCGATCCCCAGCATCTTTGAATGCCAGAACCCTTAGTCTTACACTCTTATGATCTGTAGCTGTAATCAAATTTCGATAGGTCGGAAAAGTCCTCATCCAACTCCCATTAAAAATAAAAGAGATCAGAGGAGAGTTCTTATCCGATTCTCACCTAAAAATTCTAATAAATATTTTAAAGAGATCGAAGGAGAGTTCTTATCAGATTCTCACATAAAAATTCTAATAAATATTTTAAAGAGATCGGAGGAGAGTTCTTATCCGATTCTCACCTAAAAATTTTAATAAATATTTTAAAGAGATCGAAGGAGAGTTCTTATCCGATTCCCACTTAAAAATTTTAATAAATATTTAAAAGAGATTGGAGGAGAGTTCTTATCCGATTCTCACTTAAAAACTCTAATAAATACTTAAAAGAGATCGGAGGAGAGTTCTTATCCGATTCTCACCTAAAAATTTTTAACAAATATTTAAAACAGATCGGAGGAGAGTTCTTATCCGATTCTCAATCCAAAATTTTAATGAATATTTAAAAAGAGATCGGGGGAGAGTTCTTATCCGATTCTCAATCCAAAACTCTAATAAATACTTAAAAGGGATCGGAGGAGAGTTCTTATCCGATTCTCAATCCAAAATTCTAATTTTAATCTAAAAGAGATCGGAGGAGAGTTCTTACCCGATTCTCAAATTGAATTCTAACAAATATACAAAATGGCCCCTTAAACAAAACTAATATGCAACAGTACCTCACTAAGGGTCGACTCATTTATTTATGTATCTGGGCAACCCGAATTGGTGAAAAATCAAATATTCCTTTTTACCAAGAGGATTAACATCTCCGTTCGAACCTCCTAACTATCAATTCTAGTTTATAAAGAACGTGAAGTTAAATCTGCTTACCCCATTGAGGGACGAGGTGGGGTGCCTAACACTTTCCCCACCCGTTTACGGACCCCGAACCTAGAATCTCTGTTTTTGAAGTGGTTTCATTTTAATTTGTTTTCGCAAATTGTTTTCTTTAATTTCCCTCAAAATTAAAGTGGCGACTCCTCACTCTTTCCCACTTCGGTGAGGGTTCATCCAGGCGACCGCAAAACCCCTTGCGATAGCTTGGCGACTCCGCTGGGGATAATGACTTAACCCCGGTCCAGAGGTCCAAAAGTAGATTTAATTTTGCGATCAAATCATAGTTAGGTGGGCTCACTCCGCAAAATTTTATACGCTAATTATTGTTATTCCTGCTAACTGTTTTGCTTGTCTTGCTTGTTCTACTTCCTACAGCGCTCTTCGTTTAAAAGAAAAAAAAAAAAAAGAGAAAATTTCCCCCTGTAATGGGAAGAGGTAAAGGTGTCCCTTCACACACTGAACATTCACACGATGTCCTCACACACTTCAGCCCTATACTCGGGCTTTCTTACCCTTTTAGGAAAGTAGGAGGGGGTCATGTAGCGGTACCCATGGGTTTTACCCCGTTAGTATTCGTGAAGGCTTCTGCTCAAATTGAAACTCGTTCTATTCACTGTGATACCCGTGGAACTTTCCCGACAGTATCATAGGGGATAGAATGGGGCTCTACTGTTTACAGTAGGGGTAATTTGGGAACCTGTGACTTTTAGAAAATTAGACCTTGAGCTAAACTGTCATGATAGCTGGAAGCCGTAGCAAGCTACCTTATAAGATAGAACTATTCAATTAGGTAGCACCTAGCCGGTACTAGGACTCTCCTCATTTTAGGACAAAAGGGGCATACTTACTTTTACCCTATTTCGTTTGTGTTTTATTTTGTTCTTATTTTTTAGGGTAATATTGAATTATACTGTTAAGAAAACCTATACACTTTCCTACTTTGATAAATGTGTAGGTATCACTCTGCCAACAGTATAATGCAAGACTACCTGAATTTATCCTGCTAACAAGTTTTTCCCGCAGGCATCACCAAATTAAGGTCTGTAAAAGGATAAGCATCATTTTTAACATGGCATCCTCGAGTCAGTCGGCAGAAGAAGTTCTTAAATCAGAACAGAATGCTAAACCATGGCCCAAAAATAGTTCAGTGCCCCTACAAAGTGATACTAGCTAATTACCTCCATTGGACCTGAGCAAGATTGAAGTCAGAATGAACAGTCTTGAGGGTTTGGCCAATGGTTGGAAGTCATTTCCCGATCAAGTCAAAGCACAATTTGAGAAGAAATATGGGAGGATTGTAACCTTGATGTGAGTTAAAGTTCAAGTCCCGGCGCTAAAGGCCATGTTGCCGGTTTGGAATCCTAAGTTTGGGGTGTTCTCTTTCAACAACATCGATACTGCTCCCACTATGGAAGAATATCAAGCATTGCTAGAAATCCCTTATGCGGCGCAGAATCGGATTTACCTACACCTCGAGCATAGGCAGACCTGGAAATGGTTCGCACATATGCTGGGGATTCCACCAGAAGAAGCAAAGGCAAGGAAAACTGTCAAAGGGAACACGCATGGATGGTATTGATGCTCGCTCTAGCAGTCTACGGCTTGATCTTGTTCCTTGGACCTTCCGGAATCATAACCTGTGGCATTGTGGAAATGTTCTGGGCAGTAGAGAAACAGAAGGTCAATCCAATACCGGCAATTCTTGCCGAGACTTTCTTAACCCTTACTTACTGCAGACAACGAGGTAAAGGATCCGTTAAATGCTGCCCTCAATTATTATACCTCTGGATCATCAGTCACATATGTCCTGTGGAGGCGAAGGGATTAACATGGTACCTTGACCAGCCTCTCATCGAGAAAATAACCCGATTAGTAATCAGCCCGAAGGATGAGCCGCAGTGGCAAGAACGGATTTTGAGCTTTAATAGCCACGACTACTGTTGGAGGAAATTGTGGACGTCAAGTCAATCCATTTTGATCAGCACGGGGGTTAATCAATCGGTATCCCTAATCGGAGTGACTGGATACACAAGTTACACTCCGGCATTAGTAATGAGACAGTTTGGCTTAACACAGTTCAGAATCAACATTGAAGAATACCACCAAGGTCATTTCTACCATGAGCTCAAGGAAGAGGAAGGGTTGAAAATAGCTTGCAAATCTTGGGAAAACATCACTCTGATGGAAAGGTCACCTAAAGGTCCGAGTGCCACGGGCGATTATCTTAAATGGAGGGCTGACAAGGATCAAGAACACTTAACTGCAGATTCAACAAAATTCGAAGACAGTGACCCTCGCCAAAACGTCCTATCAGAAAAAGCTAATAATCATCTGGCTGATTCCCTACAAAAGGCAAACACCGAGAACTCGCAACTGCAAGAACAAATAAAACAGTTGGAGGATCAACAGTAGAACCTTAAAAGAAAAGTGAGAAGGCTCAGGGAAGAGGCAAGGGCCGAAAAGATGGGCTTCGAAGAGCAAGAGGCACGGTGGGAAAACAAAAAAGCTCTCTCCAAGCTCTGGTAAAAGAAGTAGAAGTACAGAATAGTAAGCTTCAGGAAAAAATGAAATACCAACAGATACTCGTAGAAGAGTATAAACAAGAAAACAAAAAGAAGAAGCTCGAATTGAAGGAACAGGCACTACTCATCAACGATATTCTGAAAGAATGTGCTAAGGAAAGAAAGGAAAAAGAAAGACAAGCTGCTCTCTATCAGGAGCTGAAAGAGAATGTTGACCAGCTGGAGAGAATGATAGCACAAGGAAAACAAGAACTCCCACTTGAATCCGAATATGCTTTGAAAATGTTCGACCCTGTTAGACAGGAAGAAAGATTATATGAGTATCTCAGAAAATGTAATCTCATTATAAAGAACCTCCCTGAGCCTAGGCCGATGTAAAGAATGCTGTGTATGAATTATTCAGTTAATAGAATGATTTTTGGGCCATTGTTTAGCAAAATTATGAATGAATAGTATGACTCCCGTAGGAACCCCCTCGCTAGGGTTATGCGAAAAATTTGATGTGCCATATAGACAGGTATCATAGATGCGCATTCAATCCAGTCATTCACAGTCAGACTATCGAATGATGCCATGATAAAATTGATGCAATTATCCTTCTGCAGACTTCATTTTGGCTCCCAAATGCCACTTTATCCTTTGTCCGAACCAGGACCTTTAGTTTTTCTTACGAAATTTAAAATTCATTAAAAGTTTTTTTTACTTTCCTACAAAAAATCAACATTGCTTCAAACAAAGCAAGTCTGACCAGGCACATGGTTCAACCCAAAAGAGTGTACTTAACAATATCACGAACAAAAAGGCTAATGAAAGACCAGGAACAAGTTCAGAACCTACAAGGGCAAGTGTCCGAGCTGAAAGACTAGGTCTCAGAACTCATGAGACTAATGAGAGAGATGTCCCAAAATAAACCCGCTTCAGAACCTAACTTACCACTACCTCCCCCACCACCTACAATAATGGATCCTCATCAGGCTTCAACCTCTTTCACCTTTCAGTCACCTATCTCGGATCCGACAATTACTGTCAATCCGGCTACCATAAATAATGACCTACCTTTCTCCCATTACCCAGCCGTCTCAAATGTCGACCCATACCCTTCAATACTAATTCCCCCAGTTCACTCCACCCCTCATCTCCCAACTGGGGGAGCATTTCATGCAGTAGGAGGAGAAAATAGGACCAGGGAAAATGAGAAGCTGTCTACTCTAGAGGAGAGATTGAGAGCAATAGAGGGGCTGAACATGTATGGTTCAGTCGATGTGGCGTCACTGAGATTGGTGCCAGATGTGGTGGTGCCACCCAAATTCAAAGTCCTGGACTTCGATAAGTACACCGGGAACTCAGACCCCCGCATTCACCTAGCAACCTACATTGCCAAAATGTCTGCGTTGATAGAAGATGACAGACTTCTTGTCCACTTCTTTCACGAGAGCCTCTCCGGAGCAGCCCTGAGATGGTACATACAGTTGGACAGGAGCAAACTGCTCTCCTGAAAGGATTTAGCTGATGCCTTCTTGAAGCAATATAAATTTAACTATGATGTGGCCCCCACAAGGAGGGACCTCCAAAACCTGGTGCAGAGGGACAGGGAAAGCTTCAAGGAATATGCCCAAAGATGGAGGGAGAAGGCTACAGAAGTATATCCTCAAGTGATCGACAATGAACTATGCTCCCTGTTCATCGAGACATTGAAGGCTCCTTACTTTAATTTGATGATTGGAAACACTTCCAACAGCTTCTCGGATATTATCCAAGTTGGTGAGAGGATAGAAGCTAATTTAAAGATGGGACGACTGCAGGAGTTGACTGAGAATCCTGCAAAGAAAACTGCCAGTTTTGGCAAAAAAGAAGGAGGGTGATGTGCATTCCATCACCTGGCAGAACAATTACTCCCCACTTCCTCAAAATAACTACCGGCCATATCCTCCCCCTCATGGCCAAACCATTGCAAACGTTCCACCCCCTTTCCCGAATTATCCTCACCCACGCCCACAGTATCCACCACCTACAAATTACCAACCCAAACCACCTCAAAATAACTCGAGACCACCAAGAAATCCTGATCCGCCCCTTCCCCTCCCACTCAGTGAAATATACCGATACCTCATCGGTATAAACCAGATAGTACCGGTTCCCCTTGACCCAATTCAGCCACCATACCCCAGGTGGTATGATGCCACTGCCCGGTGTGAGTATCATGGAGGGGCACAAGGGCATTCAACCGATAACTGCGGGGCACTCAGGGGGAGGGTGCACGCCCTAATCAGGAATGGGTGGTTGAAGATTGAAAGAAATGGTTCCCTCCCTAATGTCACGTCAAACCCATTGCCCACTCATGGTACAATCAATGGCGTGAATATGATAGAAACTGGGGATGAAAGAGTCTCCTCTAGAACCATCCATTGATGTCATCCATCTCGATTCCTTGTATAAAGCTCTAGTCTCGCTAATGGCTGAAGGGCAAGACCTGGACAACTAGACAGTAGAGGACATCCCGATACTCAATTTCGAGTAAAGTACTTTTGGTTATCTACACTTGATCATTTTGTCCATGGTGGCAAGTGTAATATTGTAAATGGACCCTTTTCTTATGTCATAAATGTTAATGAATTAATAGCACATTTTATATCCAATTCTCTTTTTTCCCTTTTAAATTCCAATTTTATAATATATTCCATTTTCGTTCATTCAGGACCATTCGTCAATTAGCACATAATAATTCAATAGACTCAGAAATTCCTCTGGTTAATTTTGAAATCCCCATAACTGCCATTACTTCAAATGATTTTGAGGTGGAACTCACAGAGGAAAGGGATGAAAGAGATGAACCTTTCCTAGTGCCTTGTGGGGACGAAATGCGCACCATAAACTTAGGCACGGAATAAGTGAAAAGGGAAGTTAAGGTTGTGGAGAATGAAGAATTATAAGATATGATCAGTTTGCTCAAAGAATTCTTAGACGTGTTTTCCTGGAGCTATGATGATATGGTTGGTTTGGACCCTCATTTAGTGACGCACAAAATTTCCCTAATTCCGGGGACAATCCTGGTAAAGCAGAAATTAAGAAGAATGAATCCTGACACACTGCTCAAAGTTAGGGATGATGTCAAGAAATAGTATGATGCTGAGTTCCTGGAAGTGGTCAAATATCCCCAATGGGTAGCTAACGTTGTCCCGGTAATGAAGAAGGACGGGAGAGTCAGGGTGTGTGTTTATTACAGGGATCTTAATAAAGCGAGCTTGAAAGATGATTTCCCTCTCCCTCACATTGATGTGTTAGTAGACAATGCTGCGGGATTGGGCAGGTGTTCGTGTATCGATGGGGCATAAGGGTACAATCAAATCCCAATGGACGAGGGAGACAAGGAGAAAACTGCCTTTATCACCCAATGGGGGGTATTTTGCTATCGGGTCATGCCTTTTGGGTTGAAGAATGCTAGCGCCACCTACCAATGTGCTATGGTCACATTATTCCACGATATGATGCATAAAGAAGTGGAGGTGTACGTGGATGATATGATCATCAAATCCAGGGGAGAAAAGAGCCATGTGCAGGTGATGAGGAAAGTATTTGAGAGACTCAGGAAATATCAGTTGAAACTAAACCCTGCCAAATGCATGTTCGGAGCTAGATCTGGGAAATTGTTGGGATTCATAGTGAGCGAGAAGGGAATAGAAGTTGATCCAGACAAAGTCCGAGCCATTCAAGAGATGCCATCCCCAAAAACAGAAAGGGAGGTGCGCAGTTTCTTGGGGAAATTAAACTACATATCAAGGTTTATTTCCAATCTCACTGCTAAGGCTAAGCCTATTTTTAGACTACTCCGAAAGAACAACACCACTCAATGGGATTCAGTTTGTCAAGAGGCTTTCAAGAAAATCAAGCAGTATCTGTCCAACCCACCAGTATTGGTTCCGCCGGTGGCAGGAAGGCCTCTGATTCTATATATGGCAGTGCAACAAAACTCAATGGGATGTGTTTTGGGGCAACATGATGATACCGGCCGAAAGGAAAGGGCTATTTATTACCTGAGCAAAAAGTTCAATGATTGTGAGTCAAGGTATTCTTTCCTAGAGAATACTTGCTGCGCACTAGCCTGGACAGCAAATCGCCTCAAACACTACATGTTGAATCACAAAACATGGCTCATTTCCAGGATGGATCCTATTAAATATGTGTTCGAAAGCCCATTCGTGCTAGGAAGGATAGCCAAATGGCAGGTCATTCTCTCCCAATATGACATTGTCTATATGACCCGGAAAGCAGTCAAAGGTAGCCTGATCGCCGATCTCTTAGCAGAAAACCCTATCCAGAATTATGAAGCTCTGGATTTTGAGTTCCCTGATGAGCATATTAACGAAGTAGACTGCGGAGAAGAAGAGCCAGTTGATGTATGGGAAATGTATTTCGACGGAGCTGTCAATTTGTCTGGTAATGGAATCGGAGCTGTATTGGTATCCCCGGATGGGAAGCACTTTCCGATAGCTATCAAGTTGAGATTTGACTACACCAACAACGTCGTAGAATATGAAGCTTGTGTAATGGGTCTACAAGCTGCTATCGAAATGAAGGTCAGGAAGTTGGAGGTATGTGGAGACTCAGCCCTGATCATTCATCAAGTCAAAGGAGAATGGCAAACCAAGGATCCGAAGCTAATCCCATATCATAAGTACTTACTGGAGCTGATTAAGAAGTTCGAATAAATCTCTTTCACTCACCTTAGTCGAGAAAAGAATCAATTTGCAAACGCCTTGGCCACCTTGGCTGTTATGGCTCAAATGGAAGAAGGGCAGACGACTCAGGTATTAAAGATTAAAGCAAGGAGTGAGCCGGCTTACTGCTTCATGATCGAAGAAGAACTTGATGGTAAACCTTGGTACCATGACATCTTGCTTTACATCAGAACCAGAGAATTCCCCTCAGGGGCGAGCAAAAACGAAAAGAGGATTATTCGGAGATTAGCATTGGGATACTTCCCCAGTGGAGAAACCCTATACAAAAGGAGCTCCAACGGTGAATTGTTGAGATGTGTGGATGCAAAAGAGGCGAAGAGAATCCTTTTCGAGACTCATGAGGGAAACTGTGCAACCCATGCCAATGGGCATATGATGGCTAAGCAAATCATGAGACGAGGATATTTTTGGACTACCATGGAAAAGGATTACATCGAGTATTTTTGAAAGTGCCATAAGTGTTAAATCTACGCGGATCCGATAAATGTTCTGCCTCACCAATTATTCAACCTCGTCTCACCATGGCCTTTTGCAATGTGGGGCATCGATGTGATTGGCCCCATCAACCCTAAGGCATCCAATGGGCACAGGTTTATCCTAGTGGCAATCGACTATTTTTCTAAATGGGTCGAAGCGACATCATATGCCCACATTACACGAAACACATTTCTCAAATTCCTCAGAAATAATATCATCTGCCGGCATGACCTCCCCAATGAAATCGTCACTGACAACGCCAAGAATTTGAATGGTCCGAAGATTCAGAAATTATGTGATCAATACAAGATCCGACATCTCAATTCCTCCCCATACCGTCCCCAGATGAATGGAGCGGTGGAAGCTGCAAACAAAAATCTCAAAAGAATAATCCGAAAAATGACGATCACTTATAGGGATTGGCATGATATGCTCCCCTACGCCCTTCACGCATACCGAACTTCCGTAAGGACCTCAATTGGTGCAACTCCTTACTCACTAGTTTATGGGATGGAGGCTGTATTACCTATTGAAGTTGAAATTCCTTCCCTGAGGATTCTGAAGGAATTAGGGATTGATGAGTCAGAGTGGATCCAGTCGAGGTTGGATCAATTAAACTTCTTTGGGCGAGAAGAGGCTAGCGGCGACATGTCATGGCGATTATACGGAGGAGAAAGGCTAGGGCATTTGACAAAAGCGTTCGCCACGTGAATTTCAACACAGGGACCTAGTTACGAAGAAAGTGCTTAGAATCAAAACAATCCCAGGGTAAATGGTCACCAACCCATGAGGACCCTATGTGGTTAAAAGGCATTTTACGGTGGGGCCACGATCTTGACCCACATGGGCGGTGAAGAATTTCCAAGACACTGAATCTTGTGGCGCCGTCAAGAGATACTATGCCTAAAAAAAAAAAAAGGGTAGGGGTGAAAACCCGAAATGGCGCTCCTAGCAAGACGTGTGAAAGAAAGCGAAAACCCTCGAAGGGTGCTTTCTATAAAATGCGTGAAGGACGAAAACCCGAAAGGGCATCCTTAAAAAAAAAAAAAAAAAATATCTTGGGGCGAAAACTCGAAAGGGCATCCCAAGAACCAAAAGGGAGAAATAAGGAAAGGAACATGAAACCGAGAAGGAAAATAAACCGTCATGGCAGGAGACTTCAGAGTACTAGAAATAATGGCAGTTAAGGGATTTCAAAGCTAACCACAAGGAATATGTGAGATCTATCCTTATACTCATTTTCTTTGAAACTGTACCTTTGTTTCTTAAAACCATAATAATGTTATACTTTATTTACTTCGCTTTTATCTTCCCGCACACTCACTTTTTAACACTGTCCTTCTTCAATCTCTTTATCTAATGCGCTATTAATCATTTAAAATTTTGCCATAAGATTAGGATTTAAAAATTGATAACCTCACGTACTTTGCTATGAGATTTACAGGAAATGGCTAAAAAAAAAAAAAATTTGGAAGGGCGCTTCTAGTCAAATGGGCAAAAGGAAAGTGAAAACACGCAAGGGCGCTTTTCGTAAAATAAGAAGAAAGTCAGGAACAGAAAAGGGGCATCCGAAGAAATGGGGTCGTAGGTCAAGTCTTGCAACTCGTCCTCCATTAATCATCGGCTTTCGGGATCCTGTTAAGTACACTTCATCAGGGAGGAACTTCTCGTGTCGAGATTAGACTTGCTTTGTAAGTTGATTTTAATTTTCAGCATTTTAAATTTCTTGTTAATCAACCTCTGGTTCCTTGATCTAAGTTGATTTTAATTTTCAGCATTTTAAATTTCCTGTTAATCAACCTCTGGTTCCTTGATCTAAGTTGATTTTAATTTTCAGCATTTTAAATTTCCTGTTATCAACCTCTGGTTCCTTGATCTAAGTTGATTTTAATTTTTAGCATTTTAAATTTCCTGTTAATCAACCTCTGGTTCCTTGATCTAAGTTGATTTTAATTTTCAGCATTTTAAATTTCCTGTTAATCAACCTCTGGTTCCTTGATCTAAGTTGATTTTAATTTTCAGCATTTTAAATTTCCTGTTATCAACCTCTGGTTCCTTGATCTAAGTTGATTCTAATTTTCAGCATTTTAAATTTCCTGTTATCAACCACTGGTTCCTTGATCTAAGTTGATTCTAATTTTCAGCATTTTCAGTTTCCTGTTATCAACCTCTGGTTCCTTGATCTAAGTTGATTTTAATTTTCAGCATTTTAAATTTCTTGTTAATCAACCTCTGGTTCCTTGATCTAAGTTGATTTTAATTTTCAGCATTTTGAATTTCCTGTTATCAACCTCTGGTTCCTTGATCTAAGTTGATTTTAATTTTCAGCATTTTAAATTTCCTGTTATCAACCTCTGGTTCCTTGATCTAAGTTGATTTTAATTTTCAGCATTTTAAATTTCCTGTTTATCAACCTCTGGTTCCTTGATCTAAGTTGATTTTAATTTTCAGCATTTTAAATTTCTTGTTAATCAACCTCTGGTTCCTTGATCTAAGTTGATTTTAATTTTCAGCATTTTAAATTCCCTGTTAATCAAGCTCTGATCTGTATCCATTTGATCTGTTGGTTGGTCAGAATTCTCCAATTCTAACTCTATTTGCATTCCTTTGCCTCTTTTTTGAACAAACTATTGTTCAAGAAATGTGGCATCTCTACTTACCACAATCTTTTGTGATGTAGGTAAATAAAAATAATATCTAAAACTCTCTTTTGGATATCCAACAAATCGACATTTTTCTGATCTGATTTCCAATTTATCAATGTTCAACTTTTTTATATAAGCTGGACAACCCCAAATCTTAACATGCTTAAGACTTGGTTTTTTCCATGCCATATCTCATAAGATATGGAAGATACTGATTTTGATGGAATCCAATTCAGAATATGCAAAGCTGATTCTAATGAAAATTCCCAAAAGGAGATTGGCATATCAATATAGCTCATCATACTACGTACCATATCTAATAGGGTACGATTTCTCCTTTCAGATACACCATTCAGCTGTGGTGTTCCTGGAGGAGTCAGCTGGGAAACAATGCCATGCTCTTTCAAGTATTCATCAAATTCAGTACTCAAGTATTCACCTCCACGATCTGATCGAAGAGCTTTAATACTTTTTCCTATTTGATTTTCTACTTCAGATTTAAATTCTTTCAACTTTTTAAAGGATTCATGTTTATATTTCATCAAATACAAATACCCAAACCTTGATTTATCATTAGTAAAGGTAATAAAGTAATGAAAATCACCTCTAGCCATTTCTTTAAATGGACCACATACATCACTATATATTAGCTCCAAAATATTTTGAGCTCTCAGCCCTTATCTAACAAAGGGTGATTTAGTCATTTTGCCTTGAAGGCAGGATTCACAAGTTAAAGTAGGTTCAGAACCCAATGAGGATGAAATTCCCATTTTCTCCAGTTTTGCAATCCTATCTTCTGCAATATGACCTAATCTTAAGTGCCAAATATATTTTGAACTTGAGTTGATTTTCACCATGGCATTGCATTCTTTTAGATTGCTTGCATTCATTTTGTGTTTATCATTATTATCCAAATAATAAAGACCATTATGCATATAACCCGAGCCAACATATTTATTTCCAAAATAAATATTGCAAACATCATCTGTGAACTAAAATTCATAGCCATTTCTAGTCAAACTAGATATAAAAATGATGTTCTTAAAAACATCAGGTACATATAAGATATTATTCAAATACAAAACATATCCAGACATGTAAAAAGATTTAGATCCTATGGCTAAAGCTTCAATAGTTGAGCCATCGCCAATCCGGAGTCTAACATCTCGAGAACGCAAGCTGCTACTGTTTGCTAGTTCCTGTATATCATAAGAAATGTGAGAACGCAAGTTGTAGATGAATTATGAGCATCATCAACATCTAAATAACAAGATATACACATACCTTCTGAAGGTGTATCCTTCTTGTCCTTCAGAGAAGCAAGATACTATGGGCAGTTCCTTTTCCAATGCCCATCCTTCTGGCAGTGGAAACACTTTCCTTTCCCTCCATCAGCTTTGGTCTTTCCTTTCTGTTTAGCTATCTTCTTGGAAGGACCACGAATTTGAGGTTTCTTTTTCTTATTGCCCTTCTTCTTACTGGACTTTTCAGTAGAAGAAGATGCAATCAAAGCTACCTCTTTTCCTTTATTACCCGGCATATTCTTTTGGGCCATAACCAGCATGTTAAGTAGACCAGCCAAGGTGTATTCCTACTTAGTCATATGGAAATTTATCAAAAAATTCCCAAATGACTCAGGAAGGGACTGAAGGATCAAATTCGTCTACAGTTGGAATCCATGTTAAAGTTAAGATGTTCCAACTACTCAATAAGTCGAATCATCTTGTGGACATGATCCCCAATATTTTGTCCCTAAGACATCCTCATGCAAAATAGCTGCCTAGATATCTCATACCTGGCATTCCTGCTATGTTCACCATACAACTCTTATAGGTGAAGGAGGATCTCACTTGCATATTGCATGTTCTCATGTTGTTTCTGTAACTCATTACTCATAGAAGCAAGCATGTAACACTTGGCTCTCATATTATGCTCCTTCCACTTGTCCAAAGTTTCATGTTCCTCTTTAGTGGCCTTTGGAGGTAAGGAACCAGGAACCTTTGAGTCTAGAACATATCCTATATGTTCAAGGTTTAGGACAAGTTTCAAATTTCTTAGCCAATCAGAAAGATTAGGTCCTGTCAACCTATTGTGATCAAGTATGCTCATAAGGATATTGGATGGTGATGGTTGTGGTGTCCTCATTATTATCAGAAAATTAACTGCAGAAAATAACTAGATTAATTAGTAAATGTATCATGTATTTAATCAAAATGATTATGGTCTTTTAATCAAATTGGTCCTCCCATAAACTTAGCGAATCCTGCACTTCCAAAGTAGGAAACGAAAATCCTAGTTGGATGGATTTCTAGTGGGTGATTGAATTCTTATAGTTTTCTTGATCATCCTCAGGCACATCCATTATTGGAATTACAATAAACTGTAAGTGAGCAACTCCTTGCCCATCACATCTCATGTGAGGTTCAATCATTTACCTAGCCCCTAATGCTCAAAATCTCAGGCATATTCATTATTGACTTATCTTGCATTAGTTAAGTTAATCCCATTGAGCCAATAAACATGCAAATAATTTTTATGTCCTCAGGCACATCCATTATTGGCCACCAAACTATTTATATATTTACAACATCTCATGCTTAACAATTATTCTTAAGAAAATCTCTTAAATTAATTGCATCATATACAAGTATTTAAAATTTCTTAAAATTGTAACACCCTGAACCTCCGAGTTATGAATAGTACCATTTTTGGTCCGCGACTAGTACTATTTAAAGACACCTTGAGGACCAAAAATAAATAAAAAATATAAGGATTCACCAGGTATATTGTAAAAGAGGGATTATGACTCGATAAGGGGCATTTTGGTCAATTCACTTTAAGAGTTGATTTTTTTGACCAAAAGGTCAATTTAATTAAATAAAAATAAATTATTGAATTATGAAGAAATATTGAGGAAAATTTAGTGTAAATATAAAAAGAAAAGAAAGGAAATAAAATTGTAAGTTTTATGACATTTTTGACACAATTAAAATTTTTAATTCAAATAAACTAATTTTGGGAATAAATATATATATATAAGATAAGACAAATTAAAAAGTCATTTCTTCTCTTTCTTTCCCATTTAGTTACCACCCACTCTCTCTCCTTCTATCTTTCTTTCTTTCTTCTTCTTCCTTCTTTCTCCATTGACACCATTCTCAAAACTCAATTCCTTGCTTTTCCTCCATGGGTTTTCCATCTAATTGGTAGAGAATATCAAATTAATCTTTGATTTAGAGATTAAAAGCAAGGGGAAACAAGATATTAGAAGTGGAACAAGATTTGGAAGAGATTGGAAGTGGGAAAAATCATTAAGTGAGGTAAGCTCTCTCTTTCATGCTTGATTTACCAAGTATGCTTTAAATCAAGTTTGGGTGTGATGAAATAACATAAGAAATTGAAAGGAAACATGTATAGAAATCTAAACTAGGGTTTTGGCCAACTCAGGGAAAATTAGGATTTTTATGTATTTTAGTTAAATTGATGATAAATCTAAATTAAATTAAAGTAGTATGCATTATTGGGAGTAGTAAGATTTCATGGGATTGCATAAAATTGAATTATGGAAGATTAAGGTTCATGGGAAAATTGGGTTTTGGTGCTAGAGAGTGAAATTGGTGTGTAGTATTAAATTATGATCATTTGAGGTTTATTTAGTTTAAATTGACATTGGGTTGATGAATGGAAGTAATGAAATGGTAGGATTAGGGAAAATTGCAAACTTTGGTATTTGAAAATTATGGGGTTTGTGCTAGGAAGTGCCATTGATGTGTCAATGCTAAATTATAGTCATTTTGGGTGAATTAAATGTGAATTGAGGTTAGTTAATGGAAGTAATTGAAGAAATGAAAAATTGAACTTGGGGCAGAATTTTGCACACTGAATTCAGTGTGTTTGGAAGCCCATAACTTAAGCTACACAACTCCAATTGGTGTGAAACTGATTGGAAATGAAACTTAAGACATAGGGCTAGAATTTTCGTGAAGATACCCTGCCCTGAAAATGACCTTAAGCTATCCGAAATGAGCCTCGAACTTAGAGACAAAATTCTGGAACCTATAGAATTTGACCATATGAACAGTAAACTTTGCATGGCCATAACTCTCTCTAGAAAGCTCCGATTTAGGCAATTCTTGAACCAATGGAAACTTAAGATATAGTAAAACATTTCATGTGAAGAACTTGAGGCCAAATTATAGACTTAACCCAATCAGACTACTAAGTAAAATTGAATTACTAAATCTATAGAAATCTGGAAATCTGCAGATTTACCATATGAACAGTAAATTTTGCATGGCCATAACTCTCTCTAGAAAACTCTGATTTAGGAAATTCTTAAACTGATGGAAACCTAAGACATAGTAGAACATTTCGTTTGAAGAGCATTAGACCAAATTATGGACTTAACTTGATCAAATTGCTGAAAGAAGTTGGATCGATAAATCTGCCAGAATTGAATCTGTAGGATGAACAGTGATGTAAACAGTAACCATTTTTTAGTCATAACTTGAGCTACACAACTCTGAATTAGGCAATTCAAAAAGGAAAATAAATTTAAGACCTAGATGAACAATTTTCATGAAGAACAGCTCACCAAATTATGATCGAAACTAGGTAAAAATTGGGTTCAAAAATTGGGGCACCAAGTTGTCCAAAACCAAAACTCTCTAAAATTTGCAAAGCTAATTTGGGATGCCTTAGACATTCATGTAATGAGTTCTTAGCAGCAATTGAGATGCGTATTGAGACATTTTATTTGTGTATTTTCAGTAGAGAAAGAGGTTGGGACGGATAAGGAATAGTGAGTAAAGAGAAAGGAGAGCATTGAAGGTTTGTGCACAACTAACCATTGCTTCGTTTTTAAACTTGTAAATTGCTTCGAATGTGTTAAATTGAATGAGTTTGCTTTGAACAAATTTACTTTGACTGAAATATAGTTTTTCTCTTACATTTAAGAAATTTAGGTGTTACCACCTTTATATGAATATTATGATGAATTTAAATGTGTTTATTGGTTTATAAATGTGATTGTTGAGTGGGAAATTTTTTAAAACTATTTTGAAATCACAGTTAGCATGATAGTCCCTTTTGGAACTCCCCAGTAGTAATGGCTACTTGGGGTTGATAATTGATATTAATTATGTCTCCCATTAATAACAGTTAGTGGGGTAAGACTACATGAGTACTCATTAGCTAGCTAGCCCTTCCCTCATTAATAACGGTTAGTGAGGTTGAGATTGCTTTGTCATGGTGTACAACATGGCACTGATCGTGAAATTTTATGTCATGGCCTGAACTGTGTGTTGATGTTGGCAACACTAATGCTTTGTGAATTGTGATTTATGAAGTGTGATTTCTCATTTGAAATGTTCTTCCAATAAATGGCTCTTATGAACTTGGAACTAATGTGAAGTTTTCATGCTTAAGAAAAATATGATTTATTATGCTTTGACAAATTATGTTTTACCTTAAGTTTTAAAGTTATTAGTTGTGCACCACTGAGTGATATACTCAACGATAGCTTCTTTATGCTGTCGCAGGTAAGGGAAAGGAGAAGGCTGCCGAGTGAGAAACTTGAAAGCAGCATTTTAGTATTAATTGTGGGTATTTACGTTAGGTGTATTGTGATTCCTTTGGATGTATTTTGTACATATATGTATGAATGTACAGATATTGAGCAGTTTGTATTAAAAAGCACTGCATTACTAAAGTATTTTGAGTTTGTAACTATTTGTATTATATTTTGAAGCTTACAGAAATATAACTTTTGCAATATTTAGTCTATCATTATTTCCAATGATGTTTACAATGAATTTTAACTATTCCCATGCAGTTTTCCACAAAAGAATTGATAAGATCAAAAGATATAATTTGTTTAAAATCCCTTTTAGCATAACTAATGAGTTATCTGTAGGTGTAGTTCGGTAATTCATTAGGTATGCTACCGGAACATGTCATGCCTTACCAGGGATAAGGTGTGACAAAAATAATTGCCTCAATGGAGGGCCCATGATATAATTACCTTTAATTATACAATTTCTAACTTAATCATTTGTTTGAAAGATTTTGTGATCGGCCTAATTACTATTATGGTCTCACTTTGCACATTATCCAAATTAGCATGCATATATCATATACTTGCATACATTTTCATACATCTCATGCATACATGGATAAACAATATATAACACCCCTATGTTTGGTAGTGCATTTTACTGTTCTGGTGACCAGTGTCTGTCCGGACAACTAGAATGCCTAGAACTACATTTAAATATTGATGAAGAGACATAAAATAACGAAATACAAGAAAACAAAATACAAGAAAAATAAAGAAAAAATAATAGCAATGAAATGTAATCAAGTTAAACGAGCCGAGAACCCGAGCAACGGGTGACCGCACCGGGAAGTTGCGGTGTGGACCGTTGACTAGCCCTGGACCACGGGGAACCTTGGAAAATATTTTTAGGACTTAAATAAATGTCTATTGAAGTATAAATACCATTAGAAATATCAAAGAAAAATTAATTAATTAGTACAAAGAAAAACGGGAAATCGAGAAAATGACAAAACTGGGTGTTACCGAAAAATCGGGAATGCAACTCGAATAGGGGCATTGTGGTCATTTGACACCCCGAGTTGTCTTTTGACCTAAATGTCCATTAAAAATAAATGATGTTACACTTAGAAAATGTCATGAAAAATTAAATTGGTGGTACATAAATGAAATAGCAAAAGTTAGGAGTTAAATGTAGAATTTGAAAACTTTAGAATAAATTAATACTTAACCCTCACTTAGTGCTCCACTCACCTCACTTAAGTGGACCACTAAACCTTCATTTGGACAGAATATACTTCATCTTCCTCACCTCTCAAAGATCAGCCGAAATGCTCCAAAGGAAAACCTCCATTGCCGTCCCATATTGAGCTTCCATTCTCCCATCTCCAAGCCAATTTTCTTACCTTTTCCTTCACTAAAATTATTCTACACCACTTGGGCAGTAGATAGGTAGCAAGAAGATCAAGTTTTGGTGAGGTTTTGAAAAGTTTCAAAAATGGTAAGTATGTGTTTTTTATTATTGTTTCATTAAACCTTGAAGGGATGTTATGGGTAGTTGAATTGTGGAAGGATTTTTGGAGTTTGATGTTTTAAGGGAGATGTACATTTTTGGCAGCCATGGAAACTCCATAAGAACAGTTTATCCTTGCATGTAAATGGTAGATTAAAGTGTTGATGAAGTGTTTATGTGTGTAGGAATAAATTGAGTGATGTAGACTAAATGTATGTGAATGTACACTTGATTTTGAAAGCTTGGAAGTTAATTGAGAGAGAGGTATGAATCGGCAACTTGAAGTGTGAACCAAAATATGTTATTTCATGGTTTGGTTTATAGAATTATGTAGTTGAATTATGGTGATTGTTATGGTAGCTTGTGCATGTGTATAAAGGTTTGAGTTTGGACATGTAAATGAGCTAGGTTATATGGTTAAATTGTTTGTAATTTAAACTTGGAAAATTCTAGACTATAATGTGCATATTGAGTGTGGTTATAAGCTTCCAAAATGACCAAAAATGTGTTGTGAAATGTGTTTATGTTATGGTACAAAACAGAAATGGTATGAATGTGTAACTTGGTAAGTGTTAAATGTGTAATTGATGAGTGATGAACAATGTGCAACAGGGCAGTATGTGTTTTAGGCTTAGAACCTTAAGTGTGTGACTCCAATTGGTATGAGACTAATTGTAGGTGAAACTAGGCACAAAATGTGCTAACTTTCATGAAGGAAGCTTACCAAAATTCTGCTTGGAAGGTAACTTGAAAAATGACCAAATGTGGATTAGTGCATTTAAGGCCTGAAAATTGACCATTTGGGCAGTAGTTAATATTTTGGCTATAACTTGCTCAAAACAGGTCCAATTGACCTGAAATTTTTACAATGAATAGTTAAGACATATATCTACAACTCTTATGAAGACACTAACACCCAGAAATGACCTTAAGCAAGCCAAATAGCTTGCACAAGTTCGGGTCTAAAAACTGGCTGAACCAAAAGTGACCTAAAATGACCTAAAGTGACCAATTTTGGTACATTCTAACCAGAAATAGTAAAATGACCATAACTTGGTCTAGTAAACTCAGAATGACCTGCAATTTTGCCCCACGTGCAATAAGACATAGATCTACAAGTTTGTAGTTTTGACCGAAACTCCAAAACTGAGGGAACTAGGTCATTTTGCTAGGTCAAATTGGTATACCGGAATCCGAAAAATTGCAATAAAATGCAATATACATGGAAATGAATTTGGTAACATGTACCAATACTAAAAGGCTACAAATGTGACATATTGATAACATTAAAACCTAATTCACCTAGACTGCATTGAGGGTCAACATCTTAGGTTGACTAAGGAAATAATAGTATTCAATAAATTAATTATTAAGCATTATCATTAGAGACAGTTTAAATGAGTACTGAAACACTTCAAATTGTGTGTTTCAGTTAGCAAAGACTCAGGGAAAGGGAAGGAAACACTGAGTCAGAGCCAAGAGATAGTTATCAGAGGTTTGTGCACAACTAGTTTTTAACTGATTTTGTTCTAAATATTTCATATGATTAAATGACATATTTTTCTTATGTATTATGTTTAACAAGCATTGGATTTAATTCAATGATCATTGAAATTGTTATAGTATGTATGAATTTAGCTTTGTGAAATGGTATTTCCACAAGTATTAAGCATTGTTGTGAATTGAATAAATTATGTTTTGAAAAATTATGATAGAACATGTTTTGAATTGTGATGGGCAATTTGCATGGAAAAATGCAAATTTATGATTTGAATTGTGATGAGCATAAAAATTATTGGATATTGGAATTGACTTTGAATCGAATTGTATTGTGATTTATGCTCACTGAAAGGATTGTGATATTGTTTTATATCTCACTATAGATGCTTGACTAGGTTATTACCCATCTCTCTCATTTGTTAAGAAGACAATGGAGTTAGTTGTGTTTTGATTACCATGGTACGTGCACAGGCTTAGATTCTCCTCTTATTAGAGGTTAAATCTAAGTTCTTATTTGTTATGGCCCTTTCGAAAGATTCATTATTGTGATGTGTAGTATGCACGATGATTCGACCTCTCCGACCATAGGGAGTTCGAATCACCCCAAAGATGGACCTTGCGGATTAGTCTTCATAGTTAGTGAGATACACAATGGTTTTTGAGATACAGAATGGTTTTTGAGATACATAATGGTTTTTAAGATACAGAATGGTTTTTAAGACACAGAATAGTTTTTGAGATACAGAATGTTTTTGAATAGTAAAGAATTATGATTTCAATTATGATTTATGTATAATTGATTTTGTTGGAATTACCTAAATGGTTAGTTATACAAATGATTCATATTATTGGCAATGAATATTTTGAGTTTTGGAATTTGATGAATATCCAGATTTCCAAATTATTTGCTGTAATTTTTTGTTAAGGTATATTGTACTATGTTTTAAATTATAGTTGTGCACCACTGAGTTCACCACTCAACGATAGCTTTGTATGCTGTCGCAAGTGAAAAGAGCATAGAGCAATTGAGTAAACTTCTTTGAAGAGACATTCAGATTAGCTCTAGGTATAACCATGTATACAGGTTTTAATATATGCATGTAATAATATGTATGTAAATTATTTGAGCAGTTGTATAAAAACTCTTGTAAAACATTTTGGTATGTAATTAAATGTAAATTATTGTAAATGTAAATTTGAGATTTCATTTACTTGAATAGTTTTATAATATAAATTTTGAGTCTTGTAATCAATGAAATGTTTCTTTATGATGAGATTAGTTTGAAAATGAATTGATTGTTTATTGAGAATTGAATTGTGAATTGAAATGAAGTTATTGGAGTTGTATTTGAGAAAACATATTAAGAGCATTTTCTTTTGCAGGATTGAAGAACTATTTTCTCAAAATACAGCCGGCACTTTGCCGAAATTTTGAAAAAAAAATTTTATAACACCAGATTTTAATCGATGATTTAAATTTCACAAAAATTTTTTTAAAATCCCTTGTAGTATATCTAATGGGTTATCGGTAGGCTAAGTACGGTAATTCATTAGGTGTACTACGGGATCATGTTACATCTTACAGGGGAGTAGGGTGTGACACAATATAAATATGGTATGATCATGGACTTTCTAAGGGATTCAATTCTGAGCCACCAAGAATTGAATCAGGGCATTCCTAGGTGCATTTCATTCATTCATATTACAAGAGTTGCTGAAAGAGTACATAATCAACACTTGATCTTGAATTCCTCCCACTGGTCCCACTAATGATCTTGACCTCCTTGATCTTCTTGCAATCCAATTACATTGTAATCCTTGGCATACCAAGGTGAATTTACAAGAACATGGACTTTAAAGTCCTCAAATAAATGAAATTATAACTCAAAAATATTACAACCTTTATAATACATGTAACACCCCTATGTTCGGTAGTGCGTTCTACTGTTCCGGTGACCAGTGTTGTCCAGACAGCTAGGATGCCTAGAACTACACTTTGATATGAGTGAGGAGACATAAAATAATGAAATACAAGTAGAGAAAATACAAGAAAAACAAAGGAAAAGTAATAGCAAAGAAATGTAACCAAGTTAAACGAGCCGAGAACTCAAGCGATGGGTGACCGCACCGGGAAGTCACGGCGTGGACCGTTGACTAGCCCTGGACTGCGGGGAACCTTGGAAAATATTTTTAGAAATTAAATAGACCCCTATTGAAGTATAAATATCATTAGAAATATTAAATAAAAATTAAATAATTAGCACAAAGAAAAGTGAGAAATCGAAAAACGGACAAAACCCGGTGTTACCGAAAAATTGGGAATACAACCCGAACAGGGGCATTGTAGTCATTTGACACCCCGAGTTGTCTTTTGACCTAAATGTCCATTAAAAATAAATAATATTACACTTGGAAAATATAATGAAAAATAAATTTAGGGGTACCTAATGTAAATAGTAAAAATGGAGGGTAAATTGACTAATTATCAATTAAAACATATAAAATAGTTTAATTAAGGTGAGTGGACCACTATGGATTAAATTAAATACTCAATGGGCAGGTGTAAATCCACTAACCAATCTGCAATTCATCTTCTTCAATTGAGAAGTCCCATTGCCGCATGAAAGCTCAAACTCCTCCCATGGCCGCCCACCTTCAAGCCTTTACAAATCCATGATCAAGCCATCTTTTCCCACACTTATCTTCATTAAAGTTTATCCTCACCTTGCAAGGAAGAGTTTGATAGCAATTTTAAGAAGTTTTGGTGAAGATTTAAGAAGTCTCATCCATAGGTAAGTTTGAGTTTTTGATTGTTGCTTTGTTAAAGTTTGTAAGGATGTTATGAGTGTTTGATTTATGAAGAAATTTTTGAGGTTTGATGTTGAATGTGAATGTGTACTTTTGGCAACCATGGAAACACCTTGAAGGCAGTTTATTTGTGCTTATAAATGGTGAATTAAATGATTGATTAAATGTATATTGTGTAGGAAATTGTTTGGGTGATGTATACTTAGTATATGTAAATGTAAAATGAGATTTAAAGCTTGGAAAGTAATGGAATGTAAGTGTACCATTGCGGCAGTTTGCTAACTCTTGAGGAATGCTGGAATTCATGCTTGGTTTATGGAATAATGATGTTAAAATGTGTTGGTTGTTATGGCAGTTTGAGTGTATGTATGGTGGTGTGAAGTGGGACATGTAAATGAGCATGAATTGGTGATTGAATTGTTGTAAATTGAGTTGGACAAATTCTGCACTTGTTGGTGCACATTGAATGTAATTGTAAGATGCCAAAATGACCTATAAAATGTTGTAAATTATGTTTAGGTCATGATACAACCAGAATTGACTTAAATATTGAGTTTGGTAAGTGTTAGGAGTGATCCTTGATGTGTATGGAAGAAATGCAATAAGGCAGTTTGAGTTTTACGCCTATAACTTTAAGTGTGTGGCTCCAATTGGTATGACACTAATTGGAGGTGACACTAGGCACAAAATGTGCCAACTTTCATGAAGGAAGCTTGCCAAAATTCTGCTTGCAAGGTAGCTAGAAAAATGACCAAATCCGGATTAAGTGCAAATAAGGCCTGAAAATTGACCATTTGAGCAGCAGTTAGTATTTAGGTCATAACTCACTCAAAACAGTCCAATTGACCTGAAATTTTAACCATGAATAGTTAAGACCCATATCTACAAGTCTTATGAAGACACCAAAGCCCAGAAATGACCATAAGCAAGTCAAACAGCTTGCACAAATTCGGGTCCAAAAACTGGCCGAACCTAAAATGACCTAAAATGACCAATTTTAGTGCAATTTGCCAGCAATAGTAAAATGACCATAACTTGGTATACATAATTTAGAATGACCTGAAATTTTGCCCCGCGTTCCATAAGACATAGATCTACAAGTTTGTAGTTTTGACCGAAACCCGAAAACCAAGGGAACTAGGTCGTCCGGCTAGGTCAAACTAGTATCCCGAAATCCAGCAAATTGCAAGAAAATGCAGTATACACGGAAATGAACTTGGTAACATGTACCAACCCTAAAATACTATCGAATGTGACATATTAATAATATTAAAACCTAATTTACCTAGAATGCACCGAGGGTCGATATATTAGGTTGATTAAGCAAATAATAGCATTCAGTGAATTACTTATCAAACATTATCGTTAGAGACAGTTTAATTAAGTACTGAAACACTTCAAATTGTGTTTCTCAGTTAGCAAAGACTCAGGGAAAGGGAAGGAAACACTGAGTCAAGACCAAGAGACAGTTATCAAAGGTTTGTGCACAACAGCTATTTCTTTTGAATTATTTTCAATTGAAATAAATTATGACTATTTGTATATTGTTGTTTTGAATTGTGAAACTGTGAAAAATTGTTTGAATGATATTTGATGGATATTTATTGTTTGAAAAGCATTGTAAATGGTTTGAAACTATGAAAAATTGTTTGAATGATATTGATGGATACTTATTGATTGAAAAGCATTATAAATGATTTGAAACCACAGCTATCATGTATATTGATTGTATTCCTCACTAGCTTGTCTCGTGGGACGAATTGAATTCCCTCTCTGGCTGAAGTGTTGAGGTGTGTGCCTGTTGAGGACGAATCGAATGAGTACTCATATTTTTGCTAGCTAGCTATGTTATTCCTCATTAGTCACCGACTTTTGGGACGAATTGAACTTTGGAACATGATTAAGCTGTGTGTGATTTATTGATTTGTATTATGAGATTGTGAAATGGAGTTAAATTCTTATTGACATTCACTGTCTTTTGAATTTAATCATGATTTGATTTATTGAAATTAGTGTGATATTGAGAAATGGAGTTTAAATTCTTGTTTACATTTATTGACTTGAATTTAACTATGGTTTTGAGTATCCACTCTTTATATGAATTATCAATTGTGATTTAAAATTTTATTGGTTAATGTTGTGCACCACTGAGACATTGTCTTAGCGATAGCTTTTCATTGCTGTCGCAGGTAGACAGACGGACAGGGCAGCAGACTAAGCTGCTAGTACATCCAGCGAGAGATTATCGGGTATATTGAGTATACCTCATTTTGCATTTTGTACTGTAATGTATATTCACTGTATGTATATATTGATTTTGGTTTTGAGCAGTTGTAAATTCAAATTGTACATTGAAGTTGTAAAATAATTATGAGTTATTTTGGCTTGTAAAAATAGTATTATATTTCTTGTATCTCAGTCTTTGAAAAATCACTGTGGATTCGAGTTGAGAAATATGTTGTGTTGAGAAATATGTTGGAGTTAAGATTTGGAAATATATTGAAGTGCTTTTTATAGGTTTTCTAAAGAACTGTTTTATCCAAAATACAGATGGCACTCTGCCAAAATTTTTACAGAAATTCCAAATAATTCAAATGTGTTAGTTCTATCACTTCAGTTCAAAAAGGTTTTTAACACCTGTAAATAGTGCATGCCACTAAAATTAAATTAATTAATTTACAACCCAAAGAAAAATAAAAGAAATAAATCCAATCACATTAGTCTTTTATTGTCCATGATCATTCATCATGCATATTACTATTTAACAATTAAATGAAACATACATACTAAAATTAAATTGAATATCTCATATTCAACTAAAAAATCCAGATTTGAATGTGATTCAAACAAATTTAAAAATTCAAATTTGAATCACATTCAAACAAATTTAAAATTCAGATTTGAATCACATTCAAACAAATTTAAAAATTCAAATTTGAATCACATTCAAATGAATTTAAAAATTCAGATTTAAATCAAAATTTAATAGTGTGATTAAAACTCCTAATTAGACATTTTAATTAGTCATGGGCCTAATTATGGGCTTTGAAAAACAAGCCCACACTCAAGCCCAAGTCATGTGCACCTTAGGTGTGCACAACCATGCGCATAATGCCTAATGCAACACCATGCCGCCACACTTATCTTTGCAAACAACAATGAATCAATTATCTTATGATCAAATCACACAATTAAATCATATATTAAACAATCTAAATGGAAAATATAGTAGCTTTGATACCAATTGAAGGAGCAGAAGCATGAAAATTATTAGATTAGAACATTGAATTTAAAACTTTTCTTCTAAGGTCTCATGCATCATGCAAGATTTATTATGAACCTAATTGATTTCAATGTTCAATTGCATATTAAAACACTTTTAATATGTATTAGGATCTACATTCGCCATTTAAGATTTTAGAATTAACAAATTAATTCGTTAGAACCCTAGATTGATACAAGAATATGTGCACTAACCTTTTGATACACTGTAGATGTGATTGGTATCTTTGTGAAGCACCTAGGACCCCAAATGTTATCCCTCTAGCTTGTTCACACTAAGATCACTAATGGCAACCCCTTGAATAGCTTCTCAAGCTTTGCCAACCAATTAGAAATTAGGGATTTGCCTTTAGAGAGGTTGTAAATGTATATAGGACACTAGAAACAATATCTAGCAATTTTAATTCAAGAGAATATGGACAATTCTCTTTGAATTGATAAGAGAATAAGAAGAAGAGAGGAGAGGAGCTTTATGGGTGGCAGCACATAATGAGAAAAATTATAATTTATTATTTTAGTTTTCATTCTTTCCCTTTTATAATTAGTTCATCACTCAAAACCCTTGCCACATGTCATTTTCTGATTGCATCTTAGTTTAATTGACCTAATCACATTAAGCCAAGTGTCAAAGCTAGATTTAATCTTGACTTTGATCATCATGCATGATTGGAAGACAAATGGCAAGCTTATATGGTGCAATGTGTTACCATCTCATGGTGCCACATGTCACCTTGTGAAATGACCAAATTACCCTTGTGTTGTAATTTTGAGTTCTCAACCCAAAATAATTATTTCTCCTCTTCTAATCAATTTATATCAAATATAAATTAATTAATTAATCTCTACTAAATAATTTCTCATAATTAAATTCATATTTAAGCACTTTAAATATAAATTTAACTTATACTATACATCCAATAACCTAGATTTGGTTTCAAGCCATGCTAGGGACTTTGCAATCTTATTGCAAACCAAACCTATTTAATTAATCAATTAAACTCTTTAACTAATTAATTAAATCATATTTAACTTAGTGATTACTTGCGTATGCGTGTGACTTACTAAGCTCATCACTAATTGGCAATGAGATATGATATCAACTCTTAATATCATCAGAACCTTTTCTTACCATAAATGATTTCTCTAAATCATTTTAGGCACCTCATAGACCATGGTTAACACCTAGCATAGCATGCCATGACCACCCAATCAGTAATAAAGAATACCTTAAATGAACTTATAATCATATGTTACCATGCACTAGAATCTCTCTGTTACAAAATCCCAATTCGAGCTAGAGTTATGGTTTATGTCAAACCCCATTTGCTATGAATATTATGTTCTCTTTTAATTCTAATTCTTGATTAAAAAGATTTCTCATTAGAAACTCTTTTCTGATTAAATCTGTCTGTCCTGGCCAGGAACTTGAAACATCAAGAATAATTAAATGAACATAGGATTTTATCCCTATTTACTTAGGTTAACAGATTCCATCTTGATCAACACCTACCTCCATATATAACTAGTAGGATATACCCATACACAGTACAAGTATGAAAGCAGTATCAAACTTAAACCACCTATATACAAGATAATTATGTTATCTCAGGTCTAAAAATTATATGCACTGATATGATTTATGATAATGCATTAACAAGAGTAAACTCCACGTGCATGTTATAAGTGTCACTGGTTCGACCTACTTATCATGTAAAAGTGCCTATCATGTTTGTTATATGGCATGAGACTCACCATTCCATCTTATTTATATCTCATATAAATACCTTGGGAACAAACATGAATACAATCTTTCTGGATAAGTCATGTCCTGTGCAAAGTATCCTCGATTGTGAACCAATTTATTATACTTTGTGCTAGAAATACTGTCACTCATATTCTTAACAACTTAAGAATAGAATTTTTAACAAAATATCAATGGACCTTTTCTATTACACATAAATATATTATGTAAATGGAAAAGTGAAATTGCCTTTTTATTAATAAAACATGTACAAGCTACATACTAAATGATATGCTATAGGGCATACTACTAACACTTAACATATCCTCCAATACCTATCATATCATATCATTCAAGTCATTAGTGTCGGGTCATTTTTATTTTTCCTTTAACAATTACAGCAATTCATTAAGTTCTAAGGGTTACTTGAATCACCTTTTCTGACTGTCCATTCGTCTGTGGATGAAAACCCGTACTAAAGTGCAGTTGAGTGCCTAAAGAACCCTGTAGCCTCTTCCAAAACCTCGAAGTAAATCTCGAGTCTTGGTCAGATATGATCGATGTTGGCACTCCATGTAGCTGGACTATCTTATCTATGTAAATCTCTGCTAACCTCTCTAGTGAGTAGTCAGCTCTAACTGGTAGGAAGTGAGCTGACTTGGTCAATCTATCCACAATCACCCATATAGTATCATGCTTCCTCTATGTCAATGGTAGCCCAGTAAAAAAATCCATGGTGATGCGGTCCCATTTCCACTCTGGTATGGATATAAGTTGCAATAACCCTAATGGAACCTGATGCTCAGCCTTAACCTGCTGGCATGTCAAACATCTAGTCACAAAATCACCAATCTCTTTCTTCATTCCAGGCCACCAATAATGTGTTTTCAGGTCTTGGTACATATTGGTACTTCCTGGGTGCAGAGCACGGAAGCTACTGTGTGCCTCTTTCAAGATATTCTTCTTCATTTTCTCATCTTTTGGTACCAGATTTTGCCTTTATAATACAGGCACACATCTCTTTTTAACTCATAGTCAGTCTCCTTCCCCTCTTGAGTTCTGCCCATAACAATTAGCAACTTTTCATCCCTTAGCTGTGCTTCTTGTATTTGCTGTAACAAGCTTGGCTTTACAAGCAACTCAGCCAAAAGTACCCCATCCTGTGCTAGAGACAACTAAGCATTCAGTGCTCTCAAAGCCATCATGGACTTCCTGCTCAGTGCGTCAGCCACTACATTTGCTTATCTCAAGTGGTAGTCAATTACACAGTCATAATCTTTAAGGAATTCAATCCATCTCCTCTGTCTCAGATTGAGTGTCACACCCTACTCCCCCGTAAGATGTAACATGATCCCGTAGTACACCTAATGAATTACCGTACTTCGCCTACCGATAACCCATTAGATATACTAAAAGGGATTTTAAAACAATTTTTGTGAAATTTAAGTCATCAATTAAAATCTGGTGTTATAAAATTTTTTTTAAAATTTCGGCAAAGTGCCGGCTGTATTTTGAGAAAACAGTTCTTCAATCCTGCAAAAGAAAATGCTCCCAATATGTTTTCTCAAATACAACTCCAATAACTTTATTTCAATTCACAATTCAATTCTCAATAAACAATCAATTCATTTTCAAACTAATCTCCTCATAAAGAAACATTTCATTGATTACAAGACTCAAAATTTATATTACAAAACTATTCAAGTAAATGAAATCTCAAATTTACATTTACAATAATTTACATTTAATTACATACCAAAATGTTTTACAAGAGTTTTAATACAACTGCTCAAATAATTTACATACATATTATTACATGCATACATCAAAACCCATGTTCATGGGTATACCTATGATATACCTGGAGCTGATCTGAATGTGTCTTCAAAGAAGCTTACTCAATTGCTCTATGCTTTTTTCACCTGTGACAGCATACAAAACAATAGCTGAGTGGTGAACTCAGTGGTGCACAACTATAATTTAAAACATAGTACAATATATATTGATAAAATTTATAGCAAATAATTTGGAAATCTGAATACTCATCAAACTCCAAAACTCAAAATATTCATTGCCAATAATGTAAATCATTTGTATAAAATGATTTTGATCATGAAATTCAATTTATCAAATCATAACTAACTATTTAAGGTAATTCCAACAAGATCAATTATACATAAATCATAATTGAAATCACAATTCTTTACTATTCAAAAACATTCTGTATCTGAAAAACCATTCTGTATCTCAGAAACCATTCTGTATCTCAAAAACCATTATGTATCTCACTAACTATGCAAGAATAATCCGAAAGAGCTATCTTCGGGGTGATTCTAACTCCCTATGGTCGGGGAGGTCGAATTGGATTCTAACTCCCTATGTTCGGGGAGGTCGAATCATCGTGCACAGTACACATCACAATAATAAAACTTCCGAAAGGGCCATAACAAATAAAAACTTAGATCTAACCTCTAATAAGAGGAGAATCTAAGCCTGTGTACGTATCATGGTAATCAAAACACAACTAACTCCATTGTCTTCTCAACAAATGAGAGAGACAGGTAATAACCTACTCAATCATCTATAGTGAGATATAAAATAATATCACAATCCTTTTAGTGAGCATAAATCAAAATATAATTCTATTCAAAGTCAATTCCAATATCCAATAATTTTTATGCTCATCACAATTCAAATCATAAATTTGCATTTTTCCATGCAAATTGCCCATCACAATTCAAAACATGTTCTATCACAATTTTCCAAAACATAATTTACTCAATTCACAACAATGCTTAATACTTGTGGAAATACCATTTGACAAAGCTAAATTCATACATACTATAACAATTTCAATAATCATTGAATTAAATCCAATGCTTGTTAAACATAATACATAAGAAAAATATGTCATTTAATCATATGAAATATTCAGAACAAAATCAGTTAAAAACTAATTGTGCATAAACCTCTGATAACTGTCTCTTGGCTCTGACTCAGTGTTTCCTTCCCCTTCCCTGAGTCTTTGCTAACTGAAACACGCAATTTGAAGTGTTTCAGTACTCATTTAAACTGTCTCTAAGAATAAAGCTTAATAATTAACTTGTTGAATTCTATTATTTCCTTAGTCAACCAAAGATATTGACCCTCGATGCATTCTAGGTGAATTAGGTTTTAATGTTTCTAATATGTCACATTTGTAGCCTTTTAGTATTGGTACATGTTACCAAATTCATTTCCATGTATATTGCGTTTTATTGCAATTTGTCGGATTCTGGTATACAAATTTGACCTAGCCGGACGACCTAGTTTCCTCGATTTTCGAGTTTCAGTCAAAACTACAAACTTGTAGATCTATGTCTCATTGCACGCGGAGCAAAATTTCAGGTCATTCTGAGTTTACTAGACCAAGTTATGGTCATTTTACTATTGCTGGTTAGAATGTATCAAAATTGGTCACTTTAGGTCATTTTAGGTTCGGCTAGTTTTTGGACCCGAACTTGTGCAAGCTATTTGACTTGCTTATGGTCATTTCTGAGCTTTGGTGTCTTCATAAGACTTGTAGATATATGTCTCAACTATTAATGATAAAACTTTTAGGTCAATTGGACGTGTTTTGAGTGAGTTATGGCCAAAACACTAACTGCTGCCCACATGGTCAATTTTCAGGCCTTAAATGCACTAATCCAGATTTGGTCATTTTTCAAGTTACCTTCCAAGTAGAATTTTGGTAAGCTTCCTTCATGAAAGTTGGCACTTTTTGTGCCTAGTTTCACCTCCAATTGGTCTCATACTAATTGGAGCCACACACTTAATGTTCTAAGCTAAAATATACACTGCCCTGCAACATACTCTTCATTACATTCCAAAGGACACATTCAACACTCAACAAGTCACTTCCTTCATGCCATTTCTGTTTTGTACCATAACATAAACACATTTCACAACACATTTTTGGTCATTTTGGCAGCTTATAACCACACTCAATATGCATATTATAGTCCAGAGTTTTCCAAGTTCAAATTATAAACAATTTAACCACATAACCTAGCTCATTTACATGTCCAAACTCAAACCTTTATACACATGTACAAGCTGTCATAACAAGCACCATAATTCAACCATATGATTCCATAAACCAAACCATGAAATAACATATTTTGGTTCGCACTTCAAGTTGCCGATTCATACATCTCTCTCAATTAACTTCCAAGCTTCCAAAATCAAGTGTACATTCTCATACATTTAGTATACATCACCCAATTTATTCCTACACACATAAACACTTCATCAACACTTTAATCTACCATTTACATGCAAGGATAAACTGTTCTTATGAAGTTTCCATGGCTGCCAAAAATATACATCTCCCTTAAAACATCAAACTCGAAAAATCTTTCCACAATTCAGCTACCCATAACATCCACACAAACTTTAATGAAGCAAGCATAAAAAATACCTACTTAGCACTTTGGAAACTCTTTAAAACTTCACCAAAACTTGATCTTCTTGCTGCCTATCTACTGCCCAAAGTGTATGGACAACTTTTAATGAAAGATGCTTGAAGTTTCCATGGTTGGATCATGCTTGCATGAAGCTTCTAAACAATGCGGCCATGGAGGTTCTTTCTTCTTGGTTTCGGCTGCTCTTTGGGAAGGTTGAAGAAGATGAAAATCTGTCCAAAATGAAGATGTAGTGGTCCACTTAGGTGATTTAGTGGAGCACTATGTGTGATTTAATGGTAGTTTAATCTTAAATTCCCAATTTCTCACATTAAGCTCCCAATTTTTGCTATTTACATTAGGTACCACCAATTTAATTTTTCATGAAATTTTCTAAGTGTAATATCATTTATTTTTAATGGACATTTAGGTCAAAAGACAACTCGGGATGTCAAATGACCACAATGCCCCTGTTCGGGTTGCATTCCCGATTTTTCAGTAACACCGAGTTTTATCGTTTTCTCGATTTCTCACTTTTCTTTGTACTAATTAATTAATTTTTGTTTGATATTTATAATGGTATTTATACTTCAATAGACATTTATTTAAGTCCTAAAAAAATTTTCCAGTGTTCCTCGCTATCCAGGGCTAGTCAACGGTCCACGCCGCAACTTCCCAGTGCGGTCACCCATCGCTAGGGTTCTCAGCTCGTTTAACTTGGTTACATTTCATTGCTATTATTTTTCCTTTATTTTTCTTGTATTTCATTATTTTATGTCTCCTCACTCATATCTAAGTTTAGTTCTAGGCATCCTAGCTGTCCGGACAGCACTGGTCACTGGAACAGTAGAACGCACTACCGAACTTAGGGGTGTTACAATTCTCCCCCCCCCCCCCCTAAAATAAATTTCGTCTCAAAATTTTACCTGGCATTAGTTTCTGAACAGCTGTGGGTGCTGTCTCCTCATATCCTCTTCACATTTCAAAGTAGCTTCCTGGCCTGAATGATGGTTCCACAGCACTTTAACCAGGTGTATTTGTTTATTCCTCAGCTGCTTCACCTCATAAGCTAGAATTTCTATGGGTTCTTCCTCATATGAGAGGTCTGGATTTACCTCAATCTCTTCAACTGATAGTACATGAGATGAGTCAGATCTGTACCTCCTTAACATGGACACATGGAAGACACTATGTATCCTTTCTAGCTCTGGAGGTAATTGTTAGTAGGATGCCCTAGAGCACATCATTTAGTATGTATCTTGTACATATTTTTATTAATAAAAGGCATTTCCACTTTTCCGTTTACATAATATATTTATGTGTAATAGAAAAGGTCCATTGATATTTTGTTAGAAATATTATTCTTAAGTTGTTAAGAATATGAGTGACAATATTTCTAGCACAAAGTATCATAAATAGGTTCACAATCGAGGATACTTCATAATAAGGACATGACTTATCCAGAAAGATTGTATTCATATTTGTTCCCAAGTTATTTATATGAGATATAAATAAGATGGAATGGTGAGTCTCATGCCATATAACAAACATGATAGGCACTTATAAATGATAAGTAGGCCGAACCAGTGACACTTATGACAAGCACATGGAGTTTACTCTTGTCAATGTTTTGTCATAAATCATATCAGTGCATATAATCTTTAGACCTGAGATAGCACAGTTATCTTGTATATAGGTAGTTTGAGTTTGATACTGCTTTCATACTTATACTGTGTATGGGTATATGTGTTAGTAGTATGCCCTAGAGCATATCATTTAGTATGTATCTTGTACATATTTTTATTAATAAAAAGGCATTTCCACTTTTCCGTTTACATAATATATTTATGTGTAATAGAAAAGGTCCATTGATATTTTGTTAGAAATATTATTCTTAAGTTGTTAAGAATATGAGTGACAATATTTCTAGCACAAAGTATCATAAATAGGTTCACAATCAAGGATACTTCATAATAAGGACATGACTTATCCGGAAAGATTGTATTCATGTTTGTTCCCAAGTTATTTATATGAGATATAAATAAGATGGAATGGTGAGTCTCATGCCATATGACAAACATGATAGGCACTTATAAATGATAAGTAGGCCGAACCAATGACACTTATGACAAGCACATGGAGTTTACTCTTGTCAATGTTTTGTCATAAATCATATCAATGCATATAATCTTTAGACCTGAGATAACACAGTTATCTTGTATATAGGTAGTTTGAGTTTGATACTGCTTTCATACTTGTACTGTGTATGGGTATATGGGCATGTGTTGGCTCCTACTAGTTATATATGGAGGTAGGTGTTGATCAAGATGGAATCTGTTCCTCTAAGTAAATAGAGATAAAATCCTATGTTCATTTAATTGTTCTTGATGTTTCAAGTTCCTGGCCAGGACAGATAGATTTATTCAGAAAAGAGTTTCTGATGAGAAAATCTTTTTAATCAAGAACTGGAATTAAAAGACAACATAATATTCATAGCAAATGGAGTTTGACATAAACCATGACTCCAGTTTGAGTTGGGATTTTGTAACAGAGAGATTCTAGTGCATGGTAACATATGATTATAGGTTCATTTAAGGTAAACCTTATTACTAATTGGGTGGCCATAGCATGCTATGCTAGGTGTTAACCATGGTCTATGAGGTTCATAAAATGGTTTAGAGAAATCATTTATGGTAAGGAAGAGTTCTGATGATATTAAGACTTGATATCATGTCTCATTGCCAATTAGTGATGAGCCTAGTAAGTCACACACATACACAAGTTATCACCTAATTAAATATGATTTAATTAATTAATTAAAGAGTTTAATTGATTAATTAAATAGGTTTGGTTTGCAATTAGTTTGCAAAGTCCCTAGCATGACTTGAAACCAAATCTAGATTATTGGATGTATAATATAAGTTAAATTTACATTTAAAGTGTTTAAATATAAATTTAATTAATGAGAAATTAATTAATAGAGATTAATTAATTAATTTATATTTGATATAAATTAATTAGAAGAAGAAAAATAATTATTTTGGGTTAAGAACTCAAAATTAAGACACAGGGGCATTTTGGTCATTTTGCAGTGTGACACGTGGCATCATGAGATGGTGACACATGGCATAACACATAAGCTTGCCAAATGTTTTTTAATCATGTAAGATGATTAAAATCAAGATTAAATATAGGTTTGACACTTGGCACAATGTGATTGGGTCACTTAAACCTAGAGCTAATCAAAGGGTGACATGTGGCAAGGGTTTAATGTGTTAACCTAACTATTTAAGTGTTGTTATGAGAAAACAAAATACAACCAGCAGCCACACTCCTTGGTCACGCCATTTTGCAGCCCTCCCTCTATTCTTCTTCATCTCTCATCAATTCAAAGAGATTAGCCATCAATCTCTTGAATTAAGAACACTAGAAATTGTTTCTAGTGTCCTGTTTACATCTTTAATCTCTTAAAAGGCAGAACTTGAATTTCTAATTAATAGAAAAGGCTTTAGAAGCTGTTCAAGGGCTGCCATAGGTGTTCTTGGTGTGGACAAGCTAGAGGGACAACATCTGGTGTCCTGAAGACGAATCTCAAAGGCGAGACATTTGCGATTGCATCAAGAGGTTAGTGTAATCGTTCTTGATTTAATCTAGGGTTCTAAAATTAATCTGATTAATTTTAAAATCTTAAATGGCAAATACAAATCCAAAAAACATATTAAAAGAGTTTTAATATGTTGTTTATCATTGAAATCAAATAGATAAAAATAAATCTTGCATGATGCATGTGACCCTAGGTGAAAATTTTTGAATTCAATGGTATAAACTTGTGTTTTTCACGCTTCCGTTCCTTCAATATGGGCATCTGTTGGCTCCTACTAGTTATATATGGAGGTAGGTGTTGATCAAGATGGAATCTGTTCCTCTAAGTAAAGAGAGATAAAATCCTATGTTCATTTAATTATTCTTGATGTTTCAAGTTCCTAGCCAGGACAGATAGATTTATTCAGAAAAGAGTTTCTGATGTAAAAAAATCTTTTTAATCAAGAACTGGAATTAAAAGAGAACATAATATTCATAGCAAATGGAGTTTGACATAAACCATGACTCCAGCTTGAGTTGGGATTTTGTAACAGAGAGATTCTAGTGCATGGTAACATATGATTATAGGTTCATTTAAGGTAAACTTTATTACTAATTAGGTGGCCATGGCATACTATGCTAGGTGTTAACCATGGTCTATGAGGTGCATAAAATGATTTAGAGAAATCATTTATGGTAAGAAAGAGTTCTGATGATATTAAGAGTTGATATCATGTCTCATTGCCAATTAGTGATGAGCCTAGTAAGTCACACACATACACAAGTTATCACCTATTTAAATATGATTTAATTAATTAATTAAAGAGCTTAATTGATTAATTAAATAGGTTTGGTTTGTAATTAAATTGCAAGGTCCCTAGCATGACTTGAAACCAAATCTAGATTATTGGATGTGTAGTATAAATTAAATTTATATTTAAAGTGTTTAAATATGAATCTAATTAATGAGAAATTAATTAATAGAGATTAATTAATTAATTTATATTTGATATAAATTAATTAGAAGAAGAAAAATAATTATTTTGGGTTAAAAACTCAAAATTAAGACATAGGGGCATTTTGGTCATTTCATAATGTGACATGTGGCACCATGAGATGGTGACACATGGGATTACACATAAGCTTGCCAAATGTTTTTTAATCATGTAAGATGATTAAAATCAAGATTAAATATAGGTTTGACACTTGGCACAATGTAATTGGGTCACTTAAACCTAGAGCTAATCAAAGGGTGACATGTGGCAAGGGTTTAATGTGTTAACCTAGCTATTTATGTGTTGTTATGAAAAGAAAAATAACCAGCAGCCACTCCTCTCCTTTGTCACGCCACTTTGAGGTTTTTCATGTATTCTTCTTCATCTCTCATCAATTCAAAGAGATTAGCCATCAATCTCTTGAATTAAGAACACTAGAAATTGTTTCTAGTGTCCTGTTTACATCTCTAATCTCTTAAAAGGCAGAACTTGAATTTCTAATTAATAGAAAAAGCTTTAGAAGCTGTTCAAGGGCTGCCATAGGTGTTCTTGGTGTGGACAAGCTAGAGGGACAACATCTGGTGTCCTGAAGACGAATCTCAAAGGCGCAGACACGCTGCAGTGCATCAAGAGGTTAGTGTAATCATTCTTGATTTAATCTAGGGTTCTAAAATTAATCTGATTAATTTTAAAATCTTAAATGGCAAATACAGATCCAAAAACATATTAAAAGAGTTTTAATATGTTATTTATCATTGAAATCAAATAGATAAAAATAAATCTTGCATGATGCATGTGACCCTAGGTGAAAATTTTTAAATTCAATGGTATAAACTTGTGTTTTTCACGCTTTCGTTCCTTCAGTAATGCCAGCCGATATGCCAAAGGACCCACTCTTTCCAGAACCTCATATGGTCCGATGAAACGAGGACTCAGTTTCCCCTTTCTGCCGAATCTCATAATTCTCTTCCAAGGAGAAACTTTGAGGAATACCTTATCACCCATTGCATATTCAATATCTCTTCTCTTCAGATCAACATAGGACTTCTGACGGTCTGATGCAGCCTTGAGTCTATCTCTGATCAATCTGATCTTTTCCTCTGTCTGCTGAACAATTTCTAGCCCAATCATCTTTCTTTCACCAACTTCATCCCAACATAGGGGAGTTCTGCACTTTCTGCCATACAAAGCTTTATATGGAGGCATCCCAATGCTTGATTGGTAGCTGTTATTATAAGCAAACTCAATTAAAGGCAAGTGTGTATCCCAACTACCTTCAAACTCAATCACACAAGCCCGTAGCATATCCTCTAATATCTGAATTACCCTCTTAGACTGGCCATCTGTCTGTGGGTGGAATGCTATGCTGAAGTTCAGTCTAGTTCCTAGGGCTCTCTGAAGACTACCCCAGAATCTAGAAGTGAACCTAGGATCTCTGTCAGATATAATCGATACTGGCACTCCATGCAATTTTACAATTTCATATATTTACAATCTGGCCAATCTCTCCAACTATAGTCCATCAGGACTGGCAAAAAGTAAGCAAACTTGGTTAGTCTATCAACTATAACCCATACTGCATCATGACTATTCTGTGTCTTCGGAAGTCTCATCACAAAATCCATAGTTATCCGTTCCCTTGCAGTGTTTCATAGGGTGCCATTTGTATGCTAGCTCGATACTTATTATTTTATACAAATTCAGTTAGTGGAAGGTATCTATCCCATCTTCCCTCAGATTCAAGGACATAAGTTCTCAGTATATTCTCGAGGGCTTATTACATTTTACAGGTTATTATTATCATTTCATTTCATTATTTATAGAAACTCAATGAGTTTCAAAATTTACCTGAATCACTTGTTTCGACTTATCATCCATCTGAGGATGATAAGTCGTACTGATATCTCTAAGATTATAGTAATTACTGTAGCACAGTTAGTTCACATTAATGGAACCGAGTCACTAACTCTAGCTACCTTACAAGTGTAGTCTTTCAATAGGCTAGTTCTGAAGTTTGAAATTTCTGACTAGAATTTTCACATTTATTTCCCATAATAGTACTCTATTCGGGCGTAATTGTATCAAATTATAGATTACTTACAAATATTCTTAGTTTATTGTACCACGAGGAAGCACGTAGCTCTACAAAATAATCCCGTGTCGGTACTGTAATCTGCAGCTTACAATACAAACATTGAGAACATTACATAGTCACTACGTTATAACCTCATGGACTAGGTTTTTTAACATCTTATCTTTCTCGAATCCATTAATATCCTTCTCTATCTTTTAAAGTCATATAAGTGGTCTCTTCATGTAATTATTTAAATTTAAAACTCATTACTTATATTTATGCTCAAGTAACCTATCAAAGCACCTGCAGGCATTACGTATTACCATCCCCGCAAGCCTCTTCTCTGTCTTTGGTGGCAATTAAGAGTACCTATCAAAGCACCTGCATGCATTACGTATCGCCGTCCTTGCAAGCCCTTGGGTGGTACCTATCAGAGCACTTTGCAGGCGTTACGTATCGCCATCCCTGCAAGCCCCCTGATACCGATATTCATTGTCTTTTAAAATCATATCCACCATATGTGGTCAATCCATAACTTTCCATGTAGGCAGTACTGCTATCTGTAATTCCTAATTGGTATACCAATCGATCCATACAATATACATAAGCCTAGGTTTACTTTGAGCAATTAAGCATTATCAATTGTCTAACAAAATCTTCATATCCATGTATTGTAGAAAAGGTGGGTCCCACATCACTATTTCATGTGATTAGCATGTAGTGATAATGAAATTTTCATGTCAATGTACAATGGGAAAGTGGGTCCCACATACCTATTTCAAGTAATTTAGTATATAGTGACTTAGTAGGGATAAGCCAATAATGTTTTTCAAGAACCTTTCTTTAGGTTCAATTTCGAGATTTTCACTTTGCATATCACTTTGAACAATTTGTGGCCACTGTTTGGCCCCATTTCCTAAAAGGAAATTGTTCTTTTATGTCTTGCTTTTATTTCCCAGATGACTATTCGAGCTTTGACTCATAGGTTTCTCCCTCTTCTCTATTTCACGTTGCCCTTGTGGGGTTGGGTTTGTACTTGGGCTTGGGCTGACAGATTATCAGCCATTTGTTAAAAGAAAGTGGCCATTTGCTAGGTCATTTGTTCAGTAATTTGTACAGGTGGGGCTAATAAAGTCGGACTATTGACTCTCTGAGGGGCTGAGGCCTCACCTTGTACTTTCGCCGCAACAGACTGTTCTATTGTCTTATTCTTCTCTTCCATATCTTTTCACAAGATTTTTTATTTCTTATACAACCAACACAAGGAGATTCCTCTCCATTAGTTCATATTTATGATGTAAATGTACTATATGTATCAAACAATTGAGCAGTTGTAGTTACCGACAAAAAGATTTGAAATTCATAGTTCGAAATTTACTTTAAAACCATTGTTCTGATACCAAAAAACATGTCACACCCTACTCCCCTGTAAGATGTAACATGATCCCGTAGTTCACCTAATGAATTACCGTACTTCGCCTACCGATAACACATTAGATATACTACAAGGGATTTTAAAACAATTTTCGTGAAATTTAAGTCATCGATTAAAATCTGGTGTTATAAAATTTTTTTCAAAATTTCGGCAAAGTGTCGGCTGTATTTTGAGAAAACAGTTCTTCAATCCTGCAAAAGAAAATGCTCCCAATATGTTTTCTCAAATACAACTCCAATAACTTCATTTCAATTCACAATTCAATTCTCAATAAACAATCAATTCATTTTCAAACTAATCTCGTCATAAAGAAACATTTCATTGATTACAAGACTCAAAATTTATATTACAAAACTATTCAAGTAAATGAAATCTCAAATTTATATTTACAATAATTTACATTTAATTACATACCAAAATGTTTTACAAGAGTTTTTATATAACTGCTCAAATAATTTACATACATATTATTACATGCATACATCAAAACCCGTGTACATGGGTATACCTATGATATACCTGGAGTTGATCTGAATGTGTCTTCAAAGAAGCTTACTCAATTGCTCTATGCTCTTTTCACCTGCGACAGCATACAAAGCTATCGCTGAGTGGTGAACTTAGTGGTGCACAACTATAATTTAAAACATAGTACAATATACATTGACAAAATTTACAGCAAATAATTTGGAAATCTGAATACTCATCAAACTCCAAAACTCAAAATATTCATTACCAATAATGTAAATCATTTGTATAAAATGAATTTGATCACGAAATTCAATTTATCAAATCATAACTAACCATTTAAGGTAATTCCAACAAGATCAATTATACATAAATCATAATTGAAATCACAATTCTTTACTATTCAAAAACATTCTGTATCTCAGAAACCATTCTGTATCTCAAAAACCATTATGTACCTCACTAACTATGCAAGACTAATCCGAAAGGGCCATCTTCGGGGTGATTCTAACTCCCTATAGTCGGGGAGGTCGAATTGGATTCTAACTCCCTATGGTCGGGGAGGTCGAATCATCGTGCACAGTACACATCACAATAATAAAAACTTCCGAAAGGGCCATAACAAATAAAATCTTAGATCTAACCTCTAATAAGAGGAGAATCTAAGCCTATGCACGTACCATGGTAATCAAAACACAACTAACTCCATTGTCTTCTCATCAAATGAGAGAGATGGGTAATAACCTAGTCAAGCATCTATAGTGAGATATAAAATAATATCACAATCCTTTTAGTGAGCATAAATCACAATAAAATTCGATTCAAAGTCAATTCCAATATCCAATAATTTTTATGCTCATCACAATTCAAATCTTAAATTTGCATTTTTCCATACAAATTGCCCATCATAATTCAAAACATGTTCTATCACAATTTTCCTAAACATAATTTATTCAATTCACAACAATGCTTAATACTTGTGGAAATACCATTTGACAAAGCTAAATTCATACATACTATAACAATTTCAATAATCATTGAATTAAATCCAATGCTTGTTAAACATAATACATAAGAAAAATATGTCATTTAATCATATGAAATATTCAGAACAAAATCAGTTAAAAACTTGTTGTGCACAAACCTCTGATAACTGTCTCTTGGCTCTGACTCAGTGTTTCCTTCCCCTTCCCTGAGTCTTTGCTAACTGAAACACACAATTTGAAGTGTTTCAGTACTCATTTAAACTATCTCTAAGAATAAAGCTTAATAATTAACTTATTGAATTCTATTATTTCCTTAGTCAACCTAAGATATTGACCCTGGATGCATTCTAGGTGAATTAGGTTTTAATGTTACCAATATGTCACATTTGTAGCCTTTTAGTATTGGTACATGTTACCAAAATCATTTCCATGCATATTGCGTTTTATTGCAATTTGTCGAACAACCTAGTTTCCTCAGTTTTCGGGTTTCAGTCAAAACTACAAACTTGTAGACCTATGTCTTATTGCATGCAGGGCAAAATTTCAGGTCATTCTGAGTTTACTAGACCAAGTTATGGTTATTTTACTATTGCTGGTCAGAATGTACCAAAATTGGTCACTTTAGGTCATTTTAGGTCATTTTAGGTTCGGCCAGTTTTTGGACCCGAACTTTTGCAAGCTATTTGACTTGCTTATGGTCATTTCTGGGCTTTGGTGTCTTCATAAGACTTGTAGATATATGTCTCAACTATTCATGGTAAAAATTTAAGGTCAATTGGACTTGTTTTGAGTGAGTTATGGCCAAAACACTAATTACTGCCCAAATGGTTAATTTTCAAGCCTTAAATGCACTAATTCGGATTTGGTCATTTTTCAAGTTACCTTCCAAGCAGAATTTTGGTAAGCTTCCTTCATGAAAGTTGGCACTTTTTGTGCCTAGTTTTACCTCCAATGGGTCTCATACCAATTGGAGCCACACACTTAAGGTTCTAAGCCAAAATATACATTGCCCTGCAACATACTCTTCATTACATACCAAAGGACACATTCAACACTCACCAAGTCACTTCCTTCATGCCATTTCTGTTTTGTATCATAACATAAACACATTTCACAACACATTTTTGGTCATTTTGGCAGCTTATAACCACACTCAATATGCACATTATAGTCCAGAGTTTTCCAAGTTCAAATTACAAACAATTTAACCACATAACCTAGCTCATTTACATGTCCAAACTCAAACCTTTATACACATGTACAAGCTGCCATAACAAGCACCATAATTCAACCATATAATTCCATAAACCAAACCATGAAATAACATATTTTGGTTCACACTTCAAGTTTCTGATTCATACATCTCTCTCAATTAACTTCTAAGCTTCCAAAATCAAGTGTACGTTCACATACATTTAGTATACATCACCCAATTTATTCCTACACACATAAACACTTCATTAACACTTTAATCTACCATTGACATGCAAGGATAAACTATTCTTATAGAGTTTCCATGGCTGCCAAAAATATACATCTCCCTTAAAACATCAAACTCCAAAAATCTTTCCACAATTCAACTACCCATAACATCCACACAAACTTTAATGAAGCAAGCATAAAAAATACCTACTTACCACTTTGGAAACTCTTCAAAACTTCACAAAAACTTGATCTTCTTGCTGCCTATTTACTGCCCAAGGTGTATGGACAACTTTTAATGAAAGATGCTTGAAGTTTCCATGGTTGGATCATGCTTGCATGAAGCTTCTAAACAATGCGGCCATGGAGGTTCTTTCTTCTTGGTTTCAGTTGCTCTTTTGGAAGGTTGAAGAAGATGAAAATCTGTCCAAAATGAAGATGTAGTGGTCCACTTAGGTGAGTTAGTGGAGCACTATGTGTGATTTAATGTTAGTTTAATCTTAAAATCCCAATTTCTCACATTAAGCTCCCAATTTTCGCTATTTACATTAGGTACCACCAATTTAATTTTTCATGATATTTTCCAAGTGTAATATCATTTATTTTTAATGGAAATTTAGGTCAAAAGATAACTCGAGGTCAAATGACCACAATGCCCCTGTTCAGGTTGCATTCTCGATTTTTCGGTAACACCGAGTTTTGTCGTTTTCTCAATTTCTCACTTTTCTTTATACTAATTAATTAATTTTTCTTTGATATTTCTAATGGTATTTATACTTCAATAGACATTTATTTAAGTCTTAAAAATATTTTCTAGGGTTCCCGCGGTCCAAGGCTAGTCAACAGTCCACGCCGCAACTTCCCGGTGTGGTCACCCATCGCTAAGGTTCTCGGCTCGTTTAACTTGGTTACATTTCATTGCTATTATTTTTCCTTTGTTTTTCTTGTATTTTCTTTTCTTGTATTTCATTATTTTATGTCTCCTCACTCATATCTAAGTGTAGTTCTAGGCATCCTAGCTGTCCGGACAACACTGGTCACCGAAACAGTAGAACGCACTATCGAACTTAAGGGTTTTACATTGAGTTCCTTCTAGGTTGGCAAATACTTCAGACTCTTGTGATCCGTATAGATGTAGCATTTCTCACCACATCGATAATGCCTCCATATTTTCAATGCAAATATTATTGCCACCAATTCTAGATCATGAGTTGGGTAGTTCTTTTCATGTGGCCTTAGCTGTCTGGAAGCATAGGTGTAACACCCCTATTGGCATAGCCTGGTACATTTCACTGTTCCGATGATCGGTGTTGGTCCGGACAAGTAAGAGAATTAGAACCACATTTAAGACACTTAGATAAGCCCTGAATGCAAATAATTAGTAATTGCCGAATAGTTAAGTATAAATAAGAAAAACAGAATACAAGAAGTTAAATGAGCCGGGAGTCACAGCGATGGGTGACCTTCTCGAGAAATGACTACGAGGTTAGTCTAAACTCAAATTTCAAACTAGAAAGTGTGACGCCGCGGTCCTTAGGACCATTGCGAACACAGTGGAAAAGAGAAAATCACAGAAAATAATTGTTAAGCAGGTCAAATAATTAGGTCAAGGATCCAGAAGAAATATCGAATAACGTGCAAATCGGATTGAACCAGCGAGTGGCAATTTGGTCAATTTACCCCTAGAGCTAACTCCTGACCTAACTGTCCAATAAAATTGGAGAAAAGAAAATTTTGGAATCAATAATTAAATTAAAGAACTAATAGAAAAATAAAAGCAAAAGAAAAAGGAAAAGAAAAAAAGTTTATTTACATCATGCATGACATAAGCATGATGTAATAAATCTAATATTTAAAAAAATTGAAATTGTGGGATAATTATGTATTAATAAGTGAAAAAAATTAAAAAGAAAAAAAAAGGTCTTCTTCTTCTCCAAGCCGTCCCTTCTCTCTCTCTTGCTTTCTCTCTTTCATCCACCATTAACAACCAAGAAACGAAGCTTCCAAACACTTGATTCCCACCATAAATCTTTGTAAAAAGCCCTAGAAACCTTCTAAGTGCCATTGGAAGAGAAGATTTGAAGTGGAAGAAAAAGGAAAATTGAGGAGTTTAAGAAGTTAGAAAAGCTCTAATTGAGTTAAGTTAATTTAATCTTTTTCTTTAGTATAATTAAGTGAAGTTGAGTTGAAATTTCATATGAAATGAAAGAATTGATGCTTGTATGGGAATAATGAATTTTTGGCAACCATGGAAGTTTATGGAATTGATGTGTTTTGATTTAACTAAACATGCCTTCTAGCTTAATTAGTAAAGCTTACATAATGTATAGGTTGAGGTTGCTTTCAATTCCTTGGAACTGAGAAGTTTAAAATTTAGGGTTTTAAACATGTGAAAAATTGGAGAAAAAGTTGAGAATTGGTCAATTGATGTAGTTGACCTTACTAGAGTTGAGAAATGGTGAATTGTGACCATTTGTGATGTGTGTGAATTGTTAGAAATAAGTTTCAACTCAGATTGGTTAGGGTCAGTCTATAGGCAGCTTGACCTAGAAAGGGACCAAAACTGAAGCTTTACCAACCCAATTGGTGTGAGGCCAATTGGGAATGAAACTAGACACAAAATGGACCATTTTTCATTCAGGAATCATGCCCAGAAAGTGACCATAACTTAGTGAACAATTAGGCTAAATCCAAAATTGGGCACATTATCCAGTACAAAAATGACCAAATGAATAGTAATTACGTAAATGACCATAACTTGGCCTAGGATGGTCCAAATGACCTGAATTTTATACCAATAGAAAGCTGAGACATATCCCTACAACTTTTATGAAGAAAATAAACCCAAATTTTGACTATAACCTATCTGAAAACTCACCTGCAATCAACCCACAAAAATTGCCAAAATCCAGGAAATGCCCAGAATTCTAGGTAACACCAAATCCGGCCAGCCATATTCAAATGGCTATAACTAGGGCTACAAAACTCCAAATGGAGTGATTCAAAAAGGGAAATAAAGTTAAGACAACAAGGAACAAATTCTATAAAGAAAACTTAGCCAAATTACCATAGCAACTTAACTAATGAAACAGTCCAAAATAGGACACCAAATCTGAAATTTTGAATGTTTCACCTAAGAAACTTAAAGTTTGAGAAAACAACCAAAATCAATAAGTTAGGTAACCAAAATATGGTATGTGGGTGAAATTGAAATTCCCATACCTATTAAGCATTAGAAAGTCAACAAATTGACTTGAATAGTATTGTAAATAGTAACCCCGAAATACAAATTTTAAAGAACATCAAGTTAAGCATATTAAAGTTAGATATAAATAGATTTGAATTTATTTTTGGACTTATGATAAATTATGATACTGAAACACTGTGAAACTGTGTGTTTCAGTTGAAAAGAATACTGGGAAAGAACCCGAGGCATCTAGTGAAGGCCAAGAGGTGACTCGCATAAGGTTTGTGCACAACATAAACATTCTTCAAAATTCCTTTGCAAAGTGCATGAAATGATCTGTGGTTTATTTATATTGCAAAATGATGATTGAAATGTACACTATGCTTTTGATCTAAATTGTTGGAAATTTCATGATATGTGATTTAATTGTCATTAAATGTTTGGTAAATGGTTAAGATAGTTTTGAAACCACAGTGTCATGACCATATATTTGAATGCCTCACTAGCATGACTAGTGGGAGGAATTAGTTTTGAATGTTGATTCCCTCTCTGGCTGAAGTGTTAAGGTGTGTGCCAGTAGAGAAAGAAATTTGAATGGGTACCCATAGTTTGAGCTAGTTAGCCTTGTGATTTCTCATAAGCCTTTGGCTATTGAGATGAGTATTATTCTGAATGGCATGATATAACTGTGTATTTTTATGAAATTCATTTTGAGACTTCCTAAATGAGATTGATTGAACTAAAAATTTATAAATCATGTTTTGTATCTGTTTTTCATGTTCAGCTCATTATTTGAATAAACATGATTTGAATTATGCATAAAATACTATTTTAGTATGTTGTGCACCACTGAGTCATAGTACTCAGCGATGGCTGTTATTGCTGTCGTAGATATAGAGACTAGAGGAGCAGCAGAGTGAGCTACTAAGGATCTTGGAACTACATCCCTAAGGTTTTGTCAGGTATAATTTTATACCCTGATTGTAATGTTTATATTTGTGAATGTAACCGTATGTACATGTATAAATTGGCTTTGAGCAATTGTATAGATCTTGTAATAATATTAGTTTGGATTTTCTCATGTAAATTTTGAGTTGATGAATGTAAATTGATTTTACTTTAATTGAAATATGAATGAAGTTATTTAGTATTATTTTTTATGATAATTGAATTGAAAATTATTTTGCATATTTTGGAGTTTGGGAATAATTGTGTTAATTGTGTTGTAGTAGTGATGGATTTTGATGAAAAGAATTATAGGAAGTGTTTTTACAGATTTTTAAAAAACTGTTTTCTTAAAATATAGACGGCACTCTGCGGAAATTTTTCCAAAAATTATGGACAAATAAAAATGGACAAAAATTTTAACTAGCACTAACCTTTGTTTAGAGCTTGCTAAACCTTGAAATTTCTTCTTTTTCTTGCTGCCCAAAGCTTTCCCATGGTGTGGAGACAAAGTTTGATGAAGGGAACCTTGAGTTTTAAGTTGAAAATGGGGGAGGATTGAAGCTTGCATGATGAGTTCTCATGGAGGAAAAATGGAGACCCATATTCGGCCATGGAAGTGGAATTGAAGAAAATGAATGGTTTTCCTCATAAAATCTGTCCACTTAGTGCTTTTACACGTCCATAATGCTCCACTAATTAAGATTTATGAATATAATATATGCCACTCTGTAACACCCTCACTGTAGCAATTCCACACATTCTACTGTTTCGGTGACCAGTATCGGTCCGGACAGCTAGAACATCCGGAAAAATATTTAAACTAAATTCAGGAACCATAATTAACTCAAATATTAATAAGAAAAATTTAGGAAAAATTTTAGAAATAAAATAAAAACAAGTTAAACGAGCCGGTGCCCAAGCGATGGGTAACCAGAGGGAAGTTGCGGTTCTCGCAACGAGGAGCCCTAGACTCGGGGAAAAAATCATAAAATAATTTTTGGGACTCCAGAGAAGGGTCATTGAGGTTCCTATGGCATTAGAATGCCAAGAAAATATTTAGAAAAATTTTTCAATCGGTACAGACAATTTTGACCCGTTGAGCCAAACGGAGGGCATTTTGGTCATTTCGCCTTCAGAGATGATTTTTGGCTGACTTTTCCAGTTAAGTAAATAATTATTATGATCTAAAATATGAATAAATATTGCTAAAAATTGAATTGAAAATGAGTAGAGAAAAAAAGAAAAGAAAATGAAAGAAAATACCTAATAATGACATCATATGATGTCATTAAAAACCTATCCACCAATCACAATTTGTTAAACTCATTAAAAGAGATAAAAGTGACCAAAAATTTGAAAAACCAATCTGCATCTTCAACCTTTGGGCAGCCTAAAAAACGTTGAGAGAGAGAGAGAGAAGAGGTTCCACCATTAAAGCTCCCTTAAGCTTCATTTCCCACTTCAAACCACCTCAAAACCTTGTCCTCCCTTCACTAAAAATTTCCCTTACCACTAGAGCAAGACTTGGGCAGCAATTAGAAGAAGAGAAAGTGGAAGAAAGTGAGGTGTGAACAAGCTTAGAAAATCACCAAAGAGGTTAGTGCCATAACCTTTGCTTTTACATCTTTCTAATCATGAATTTAAGCTAAGTTAAGTTAAAAATTTGACCAAAATTGAATTAATGAAGCATGGTTATATTCCATGAAGTTTTGGCAGCCTTGACATGAGTTAGGGTTAGGAGAAATCTTTGGTTTAAAGTGACATATTGCTGCCCCTCTTATAAATTATATGATTAGTATAGCAAATTAGGAGTGGGATGCATGAATTAGAGGCTTGGTCAATTAGGGTTAGGGTTTTGGAGAGAAACTTGGACCTTGTTTAGGTAATGGTGAATGAACATTTTAATGGTCAATTAGTGACCATTTGAGGCAATTTAATCATAATTTGAAGTGAGCTAATGCATGGCAAAGTGAAATGTGCAGGCTGCCTAGAGACAGCAGCAATGAGGCTGTGATTCCAGCCCACTTAGACAGCCATAACTTTGGCTGTGTAGGTTCAATTGGTGTTTGGCTAATTGGACATGAAACTAGACTTATAATGACACATTTTTGCTGAAGAAACCATGCCCAAAAGACCAAAGCAAGAGGACCAAAAGTTGGCCCCAATCCGGATACCCTGCAACTGATTCTGCAGAATGACCAAATAAATAGTAACTGTTCATTTGGCCATAACTCATTGTAGATTTGGTCAATTGACCTGAAATTTTTACAGCAACAAATTAAGACATAGACAAACAACTTTCATGAAGAAATCTACCCCAAATTATGTCCATAACCTAACCCAAATGGCAGTCACAATCACTGTTCATGTTACTGTAGATTTGGTAACTCTGCAGTTTTGGAAATCCGGCCAGCTGTGGTTTTTGGACCATATCTGGAGCTACAAAACTCCAAATGGAGTGATTCAAAAAAGGAAATTCAACTAGACAAAATAAGGAACAACTTTCATGTTTACCATTTCCTCAAATTCCCACTGCAACAGGGCTTAATGGAATAGTAAAGTTAGGCTTCAAAAACTGAAAATTCTGCCCTTTTGGTTTTAAGCATAGAAATGGTAATGGCAATCAATTCCAACAAGTTTTAAATACAAAATGTGGTATGTTTGAGGTGTTAAAACCAATACACCTATTTTCTATCCAAAAGTCAACATTTTTGTTGACCAATGAGGTGAATAGTGACACCAAAACTTGAAATTCAAAATTTGAAATTAGAAATACATCTAGGGGACTTTAAATTGCAATTGGCAATTAATACTAGCAAATGTAAAACTCAAAATGTGGGATCTTGGTGTAATTAGAATTAACATATCCCTTAAGTATGAAAAAGTCAACATTTTGGTTGACTAGTAAGGTGAATAGTAATCAAAATGAGTAACAAACTAAGATGAAGACCTAGAACCAATTCTAAGCTTAAATGCTTAGAATTGTATGACAAATGTGGACTATGTATCTTAGTCAAAATTGTTAAAAGGAAATTAAGACCATAAATTTGAAATCCATGAAATATTTATGGATTACTTGAAACATGAAAAAAATAAGTCACCAAATTGATGTGAATAAATAGTTAGGGCTTATATGCCCATCACAAATGGAATTCATAAAATATTAATATCTCAACTTGAAATATAAAATTGTGACTACATAAGTAGATTCTTAAATGTATAAATGAGAAAGGAAAATGTTTTGAATACAATGGTACATGTGAACCATTGTTTAGAATTGTGATCAATATGAATAACATAATGAATGAATAAATGAACTATATTAATGTATGAATGAGACATTAGTTCTCATTATTATAGAAAGGAGAAGTATTTTGAGTACAATGGTATAAAAGGATAATTGATGTGAATTGTGATCATATAAATGATCAAATGAATGTATGAATTATAATTGAAATTTCTCATGAAATAATGAATTCATAAAACACAATATATTAATATTTAATGATATTATGTGCCCTTGTATTGCCTAGACACGTGTGTCAGATTGGATAGATTGGCATGCCAATAGGGTATTGTTTTAGCAGTACTGCGAAAGGCTTTATGCCTGTATTTATGGCTTTATGCCAACATTCATGGCTTTTATGCCCGATTATGTGTTATCATGGCTTTTTAGCCATACTGACTGCATACGTGGTTGACGTTCTGCGTCCCATGGTATGACGGCCCGAGGCACCGCGGTGTCCAGTGCCAACGACCCGTTATCCAGTTTAGTCAGCTTGTCATAGGTTACTTGGGCAGTGAAATTTATTGAAATAAGTTAAGAATATTAGTAAATAAAAAAAATATATTAGAAATTAAGTAAATGAGTAAGATGACCTAAAATAAATGAGAATAGTTATTTATTAGAAAGAATCGAAATGAACTGGACCGATATCAAAATTTACTTATTATGAAACAATCTGAGACAACCTAGCAAGTATAGAGAAAATGCTAAAAGATTAGCAAAGAAAATTATAACATAAATAAATATGGCAAATGTGCTTATATAACAATATAAGCATAAATTTATTATTTTCAAATCATTTTTCTTTGTACATTATTACTGTACATTGGCAAATAAACACTTTCAAAGAAGACTAAATTAGGATATAACACATTAAATTTTAGAAACCGCATGTGAAGTATAAATAAATCTTGATTATTTGAATTATGTTTTATGTCTATCTTTATTTGTATATTATTTCCTTGTTATATTATTGCACCACTAAGCAGCAATGCTTAGCGCGATGGAATTGTTTCCTCGCGCAGGTACTGAAGCTAGAACCCACTGGATGTTTGACTAGAAATTTTGAGAGTTCAGATCTGCAGAGTGTCAAAGGTTGTCACCTCCTCAGCAATGCATGTAGATAGGGCTCACATTAAGCATATCATGTATTTTGTGTATGTTAATTATTTCTTATATTGTAATATAAATTAGCAAATTGTAATTAATTTGTATATCATGTAAATTATGAAATTTTGTAATTATTTTGTAAATTATGTAAATTAAGGAAATTTGAAAATTTTGCTTATGTAATTTGAGAATGTTTACATACGAATTGAGTATGCATGGAAATGATTATGAAATTGAAATGTATGAATGAGATTTGAAATATGAGAAAATTATGAGAATGATTGATGAGATAATTATGATTAGCATGGATAAGACTTTATTCTGAAAATATTATTGAAACTTTCAAACAGGTAAATAGTAAAACACGTCAACTGGTAATAAAATAGGGGAAACTCCGCTGGTTTCTCCGTCAAAAAAATAATTAATATTAAAATATAATGAGATCAAATTATGAAAGGAATAAAGTAAGATAAGATAGGGTGCTCCGGCACCAAATGTAGCACACTTTGCTCGGCTACACTGTAGTCGGGTGAGGGGTGTTACACACTCACTTTAGGTTAATATTAGTATAATTAAACTTATAGTTATTTCAATTATGTCCCCATAATTTCTTTTAATTACATTATGTATAAAACTTCTTATTTTTATGACATTTTCAAAATTTAATACTACTTATTTTTCATGGACATTTAGGTCAAAAGTCAACTATAGGTGTCAATTGACCAAAATGCCCCTCTTCGGGTCAAGTTCGGACTTTTTCTGTAACACCTATTTACTCCTTGTACCGCCGATTTCTTTAATTTTTATTTTTCGTTTATACTAACTTTCTAATTTTTCTTTGAAATTTTCTAAGTGTAATATCATTTATTTTTAATGGAGATTGAGGTCAAAAGGCAACACTATGTGTCAAATGACCAAAACACCCCACTTCGGGTTACATTCCCGATTTTTCGGTAACACCGATTTTTGTCTGTTTCTCGATTTTTCGTTTTTATTTATACTAATTTATTAATTTTTCTTTGATATTTCTAGTGTCAATTACATTTCAATAAACCTTTATTTATGTCTCAAAATTAGATTCAGAGGGTTCCCCGCGGTCCTGGGGTCGGCAACGGCCTTCCCGGTGCGGTCACCCATCGCTGTGGTGCCAGCTCGTTTAACTTAGCTTCATTTTCTCTCTTTCATTTTTGTTTGATTTTTCTTGTATTTTCTTTTTATTTATTTCATCATTATATGTCTGTTCACTATACCGAAGTATAGTTCCAGACATCCTGACTTGCCTGGACTGTTATTTGACTACTGGAGCCATAGAACGTACAGAACACGTATAGGGAGGATGTTCCAACTCTTCCCCTCTAAATAAAAATTTCGTCCTTGAAATTTACCTGATGTGAAGAGCTGAGGGAACTGTTGTCTCATTGTCTCCTCGCTCTCCCATGTTGCCTCTTCTGTGTTGTGGTGTCTCCATAGGATTTTCACTAGTGGAATTGTCTTATTTCTGAGCTCTTTTACCTCTCATGCCAAGATTTTAATTGGTTCTTCTTCATATGACAGGTCAGGTTGTACCACAATTTCTTCTGCTGAGATGACATGTGAAGGATCTGATCTGTATCTTCTGAGCATCGAGACATGGAACACATTATGTATCTTGTCTTGCTCAGGTGGTAAGGCTAATCTGTAGGCTACTGGTCCCACACGTTCAATAACTTCATATGGGCCAATAAACCTAGGGCTTAATTTTCCCTTTTTCCCAAATCTCAACACTTTCTTCCCCGGTGATACTCTGAGAAATACCTTCTCGCCAACTTCATACTCAATGGCTTTTCTCCTCAAGTCAGCATAAGATTTCTGTTGGTCTGAGGTAATTTTCAAATTGGCCTTTATCAGTTTCACCTTTTCCTCTGTCTGTTTTATCAGGTCTGGCCCCACTAGCTTATCTTCACCCAATTCAGTCCAACATACAGGTGTTTTGCATTTTCTCCCATACAGTACTTCATAGGGGTAGGGTGTGACAAGACAACCATATTTCCGATCTCTCCTCAAAAAGGAATCGAATCAATACTATGTCCCCATGTCATTTAAAGCCTCACCGACCTCTCAGACCAATTGTCAAATCTCCTGACTAGTCAATTACATTCCAGAGCTCTCTTGATAAACAAAATTGAACCAACACTAGATCTTTATGTCACCAGTTTTATTGCCGATCTCCCTTTTAAAAGTTTAGGAATAATCAAGTTAAGGTTCCAATCCGGTTTAATAATGATCCCGATCTTAAGTGTTCAAGCCAAATTTCCAATTTTAATCAAGTCCCGTTTAGCGTTGGTTCCCTACCGATCTCATGCTTATTGTGTTTTTCGATCTCTTACACTTAGATTAATAATCACTTTTAATTGTTTTAATATGCTCAGACAATCAAGTGCTTAAGTAAGATTTTCCGATCACATCCATTCACTGAACAAAAGGGAATTTCATTTCATATTAAAATTTGTACAAGTCATTCGGCTGGAGGATCACCCCCAGCCTGATCTACATTTTGCTCACTTCCTCTCTCACCCTCAGCCTCCTCCTCGCTTTCCTCTTCGTCTTGGGGAGCCAGGTCGACCATCCAGGAGAAGTCCTCCTCGGGATAACACTTCTTGAGCTCGGCCAAGAGATCCCTGTGAGCATTTACATAAGCGCCGGCCTCCCTTGTTACCGCCTCTTCCTCTTTTGCTTTGAGCTCCTCAGTGAGGTGAGCAACTTCACCGGCCCGAAGCGCCTGAACTTCTTCAAGAACATGGGTTCGCTCAGCCAGAACATGAGCTTGCTTGGCCAGCTTGTCCTCGTAGAACTTCATCCTCCCCTCAATTTCAGATATGTAGTTCTGAGCGGATGAGAGTTGGGATCGGAGGGAAGCCACTTCATGCCCCATCTTCTCGACCTCCTTACCCAGGCGGTGAGCCTTCTCCCGGATGATGTGCTAATTCACCAAACACTCCACGTTCAGGCTCATGGATCGGGTCAGGATGTCATCAAGATTGTCCGGAGACAGCCTATCCCGATCCTCCCGGAGGCAGATGGAGGACCCCAAGACCTTAGCAAAACCTGGGTTCTCTCGAACCGTGCGGTTCTTCTCCAGCGAATGGATCAAGATTTGGGCACCATGGGAAAGGGTCCTTATAGGAGGCTGGGAAGGACCCCTTTTTACACTCGAAGCGACTGGAGGAGGTGGAGGCGGCTCTTCTTGGCGAGGAGGAGATCGGACCACTTCTATGACCGGCGGTCCTGAGGGTTGAGATGAGCCTCCTTGCATTTCCCCGGGCTCATGGCTGGGTGTCTGCAGGGCTTCAGCTCGCTTCATCTCCCATACCTTTCGGGAGATTTCTCTCTTCCGCTTTCGGCTCTCCTTGGAAGCTTCACCGCTTGCCATACCTGCACAAAGAAGAGGTCAGTGAGATCGCTAAGGTCTAAAGATTTGAGATATAAAAAATACTGATGCCGAGGTCAGAGAGCTGAAGCCCTCGATTTTTGCCAGTGATCAACTCCATTGTCCAGTGATGCAATTCGGCAGTCACTGCATCCAAAGAAGAGAACTTCTCTCTACCCGCCTGATCTTTCAGCTCCATCACCATCAAGCCTTCTTCCCTATTCAAGGTGAGGCGCTTCGGAATTAATGGGCCTTGGTGTAGCCAGCTACGAGGGAAACCCTCAAAGCCGCTCGGAATTTTGCTCCTTAGAATGAAGAAGCGATTCTTCCAATTCTTCAAGGAGGAGGGCAAATCGGTGAAAAGCCCGCAATGCGGCTTCGCCTGGAAGAACCAATACTCGTCGTCCTTTCGACGAGTTAATCTATGTAGTTCGGCGAATACCTTAGCTGTAGGACGCAATCCCTTAGCTCGGCAGAGGCCTCTGAAGGCTACTAGGATCCGCCACGAGTTCGGGTGGACTTGGGCTATGCACACTTGGTGAAATTTTAAGACTTCCTTGAAGAAGTCGTCAAGAGGGAACCGCAGCCCAGCTTTTAGTTGCTCTTCGTATACTATAATCATGTCGTTCTCTTCGAAGAAGTGATCAGCTCGGAGATCGCCGCGACACCGGATGAGTTTGAATGAATCAGGATGAATGTTGTATTCTTGGCTGAACGATTGTAGGTCAGTTTCTTAAAGAATTAATGGCAGCTCGTCCATGGGAAGATTTTCCCTCCCTGAAGAAGGTACATGCCTTGATGGTGCTGCTTGCCCCCGAGCTGGAACAGAGACCCTAGGAGGTTCAGGTCGCACGCTTGGTCTGACCACCTCCACTTCATCAGATGACCACGAGATCCGAATGAAAGGGGGGCTTGCCGCTCTCTGACCCTCGGCGCCGCTCATTTTCAAAGGAAATAGAGAATTTAAACTAAAAGAAAGATCAAAACCCTTACCGGAGTCTGATCGGTGTCGGAAGAACTTGAGAAAACGAGAGAATTTTGAAGTTGTTCGCGAGAGGCTGAAAATGACATAAGGGAGCAACTGGCTAACCCTTCCCCTATTTATACCCGTCCGAGCATTTAATGCTCACGATGTCCCAAGCAGCTCATCGGTTAATGAGATCCACCAGTCTTTTTTGACACGTCTCACAAATATTCCGGAGATTCCATAAAGAGATCGGTTAACTATAGAGCTGCAAATTAAGGTGTTTTGAATTACGAATCGGATAAAGTCATTCAAATTAAGAGTCGGATCGGGTAAATACTTCAGAGATCGGAAAATAACCAATGAAATAATAATAAAAATGATAATTGACAAAATAAAATTTTATTCCTAGAAGGTCGGATTACATCATTTGGGCGATCTCTAGAGATCGGATTACATTAAAGGTCTGATTACATCATTTGGGTGATCTCTAGAGATCGGATTACATTAAAGGTCTGATTACATCATAAGGGCGATCTTTAGAGATCGGTGGAACATCCTATCTAAAAGGCCTATGTCAAAGCCTAGTCTCGTGGCTGAGTCAAAAGATGTGTTTGACCAGGAGACCGGCTGTTGACATTTGATAGATGTACAGCTTAGATGGGACTATGACTCTCATGAGAATGAGAGAGGTTGTTGTCAAAGTTACCGCTCGAAACCGAGCCACTGTCGGAACACCTAGTGTGGTGAGGAGACAGATGAACGCCAAGGAGCAGTCACTGGTGTTAAGGGGAATATTAGCAGTCTTCTCACCCAAAATCAGTTCGCCATTTGTATCGATCGAACGATTCGAGATCAATGAGATCGAGGTCCTCGATCCGGGTCGGTAAATTAGTCCGGTTCTCTCACGGTCATTAAATGAAGTTATCATAATTTCCCGTTCACCAGGATCGTAAATTTTCAGGCAAGGAACAAAGTGGGCAACTGGAAAAAGATCAAAAGCAGTCATCATGTCCGGGATTGTTGCCGGAGCAGCTAGAACAGGAAAAATGAGGAGAAAAGGGGAGAAAATCAAATGCAGAAGGTTTCCCTGTTGAAGGTATATATAGAGGAGGTCCGAGCATTTATTGCTAAGTAGAAAACGAGGTGGGCGCCTCAAGAATTGAGGGAAATAAATGCTTTGACCGGACCGGACCAGATAAGGGAGAAGACCGGAGTGACAGAGATCGGAAGAAGGGAGGCTGGCATGAAAGATTGGAAGAGCATCATGTTGGAAAGACCGGAAAGGAGGAGAGATCAGAAAATAAAGAGAATAAAATGCCTACCGCTGTCGTCATAATCAGAGCCGAGGTTAAAGCGTTGCAGATGAAATCTCCACAGCACGCCCCAGAATCGCCCGCATTACTGACATGCGTCAGAGTATGTCATGACAGTGCTGTACATCCTAATCTCCACCATTGATCTTACTTGTAAGGACGAACTCGGAGCCCTTGGATCAAAGAAGAAACAAGACCAGCGCCTTTCACTCCTAGCCCTTGGATCGCTCTTGATAAGAAAATTTTGGGCCGTCAGATTAGAAGAGAGAAAGGACAAATATTGCGGAAGGGATCTCCGCCGTCTGTTTTGATTCTCTTTAATTCTTGAGCCTCAGATCGTGTCCTTTAAAATCTTAACCCTCCATCTCCCTCAAAACAAATCCTAACCCTTCATGGGGAGCACCCGGTTCCTATAAATACCTGCATGAAAACTGTTCAAGGGAGGATAAAAAAATAGTGAATATAGCGGAAGGACTCTGAAACTTAATTCAGCTCGTTACTCTGCTATTTTTAAGCTTTCATAAGAAAAACTTTTGAAACCAGTTTTTTGAAGTATTTTCTTGCAAAGGGATTTCTGAATACTGAAACTCTCCATTTTCAGTTCGTTCATTATCCTGTGACACTCTCACTTTCTGTCTTTGTTATCTTTATTTCCATTCCCATTGTCCCAGCTCAACTTCATTCAAACTCTGTTATAATTTTGATCGGATTGCATTTTAGCAAGGTATTCTTCATTTCAAGGCGAACCATAGTCTTCAGGTTATCAGCCAGCAGCCCCATTACATTTTGCGATCCCGTAGTTAGTTCAATAGATTCGGCTTCCTACAGGTGAGTGCTTATATCACTGCTTTATCAAGTGCTTGTTTTAATTTTACGTATTTCCTTTATTCCTGTGTTTGTAATTTTCACCAAGTTTATATTGCGTTAAAAAACGCGTAGAATGTTATTCCCGAGTTTACTTCTTTGTTAATCAGCCCATTCTTTTGTCAATCTTCGTTACTTCTAAATGCAAGAGTTCTAGTTGGATAAAATGTAGGTAACTGTATCTAAAGCGTTTCTTTAAAAACAAAAGATCTGAATAATAAGTCAGGAAAATAGTAAAATTGAATCATTAGGCTAACACAGAAGACGATCGAGTAAGACGCCATAAGGCGGAATAAAAACCAAATATCAGATAGATAAATAGAACAGATAGGGTATCAAAAGGTACTGGCTAGGCAACCACTTAGAAGGTCGGTAAAATTCAGTTTGGTATCCCCTGTCCAGTCACGAGGTACCAAGGAGTTAAAAGAAGTCTTATTCCGATCCCCAGCATCTTTGAATGCCAGAACCCTTAGTCTTACACTCTTATGATCTGTAGCTGTAATCAAATTTCGATAGGTCGGAAAAGTCCTCATCCAACTCCCATTAAAAATAAAAGAGATCAGAGGAGAGTTCTTATCCGATTCTCACCTAAAAATTCTAATAAATATTTTAAAGAGATCGAAGGAGAGTTCTTATCAGATTCTCACATAAAAATTCTAATAAATATTTTAAAGAGATCGGAGGAGAGTTCTTATCCGATTCTCACCTAAAAATTTTAATAAATATTTTAAAGAGATCGAAGGAGAGTTCTTATCCGATTCCCACTTAAAAACTCTAATAAATATTTAAAAGAGATCGGAGGAGAGTTCTTATCCGATTCTCACTTAAAAACTCTAATAAATACTTAAAAGAGATCGGAGGTAACAAATATTTAAAACAGATCGGAGGAGAGTTCTTATCCGATTCTCAATCCAAAATTTTAATGAATATTTAAAAAGAGATCGGAGGAGAGTTCTTATCCGATTCTCAATCCAAAACTCTAATAAATACTTAAAAGGGATCGGAGGAGAGTTCTTATCCGATTCTCAATCCAAAATTCTAATTTTAATCTAAAAGAGATCGGAGGAGAGTTCTTATCCGATTCTCAAATTGAATTCTAACAAATATACAAAATGGCCCCTTAAACAAAACTAATATGCAACAGTAACTCACTAAGGGTTGACTCATTTATTTATGTATCTGGGCAACCCGAATTGGTGAAAAATCAAATATTTCTTTTTACCAAGAGGATTAACATCTCCATTCGAACCTCCTAACTATCAATTCTAGTTTATAAAGAACGTGAAGTTAAATCTGCTTACCCCATTGAGGGACGAGGTGGGGTGCCTAACACTTTCCCCACCCGTTTATGGACCCCGAACCTAGAATCTCTGTTTTTGAAGTGGTTTCATTTTAATTTGTTTCCGCAAATTGTTTTCTTTAATTTCCCTCAAAATTAAAGTGGCGACTCCTCACTCTTTCCCACTTCGGTGAGGGTTCATCCAGGCGACCGCAAAACCCCTTGCGACAGCTTGGCGACTCCACTGGGGACAATGACTTAACCCCGGTCCAGAGGTCCAAAAGTAGATTTAATTTTGCGATCAAATCATAGTTAGGTGGGCTCACTCCGCAAAATTTTATACGTTAATTATTGTTATTCCTGCTAACTGTTTTGCTTGTCTTGCTTGTTCTACTTCCTACAGCGCTCTTCGTTTAAAAGAAAAAAAAAAAAGAGAAAATTTCCCCTTGTAATGGGAAGAGGTAAAGGTGTCCCTTCACACACTGAACATTCACACGATGTCCTCACACACTTCAGCCCTATACCCGGGCTTTCTTACCCTTTTAGGAAAGTAGGAGGGGGTCATGTAGCGGTACCCATGGGTTTTACCCCGTTAGTATCCGTGAAGGCTTCTGCTCAAATTGAAACTCGTTCTATTCACTGTGATACCCGTGGAACTTTCCCGACAGTATCATAGGGGATAGAATGGGGCTCTACTGTTTACAGTAGGGGTAATTTGGGAACCTGTGGCTTTTAGAAAATTAGACCTTGAGCTAAACTGTCATGATAGCTGGAAGCCGTAGCAAGCTACCTTATAAGATAGAACTATTCAATTAGGTAGCACCTAGCCGGTACTAGGACTCTCCTCATTTTAGGACAAAAGGGGCATACTTACTTTTACCCTATTTCGTTTGTGTTTTATTTTGTTCTTATTTTTTAGGGTAATATTGAATTATACTGTTAAGAAAACCTATACACTTTCCTACTTTGATAAATGTGTAGGTATCACTCTGCCAACAGTATAATGCAAGACTACCTGAATTTATCCTGCTAACAAGTTTTTCCCGCAGGCATCACCAAATTAAGGTCTGTAAAAGGATAAGCATCATTTTTAACATGGCATCCTCGAGTCAGTCGGCAGAAGAAGTTCTTAAATCAGAACAGAATGCTAAACCATGGCCCAAAAATAGTTCAGTGCCCCTACAAAGTGATACTAGCTAATTACCTCCATTGGACCTGAGCAAGATTGAAGTCAGAATGAACAGTCTTGAGGGTTTGGCCAATGGTTGGAAGTCATTTCTTGATCAGGTCAAAGCACAATTTGAGAAGAAATATGGGAGGATTGCAACCTTGATGTGAGTTAAAGTTCAAGTCCCGGCGCTAAAGGCCATGTTGCCGGTTTCGAATCCTAAGTTTGGGGTGTTCTCTTTCAACAACATCGATACTGCTCCCACTATGGAAGAATATCAAGCATTGCTAGAAATCCCTTATGCGGCGCAGAATCGGATTTACCTACATCTCGAGCATAGGCAGACCTGAAAATGATTCGTACATATGCTGGGGATTCCACCAGAAGAAGCAAAGGCAAGGAAAACTGTCAAAGGGAACACGCATGGATGGTATTGATGCTCGCTTCAGCGATTCACGGCTTGATCTTGTTCCTTGACCTTCGGAATCATAACTCGTGGCATTGTGGAAATGTTCAGGCAGAGAGAAACAGAAGGTCAATCCAATACCGGCAATTCTTTCCGAGACTTTCTTAACCCTTACTTACCGCATAACGAGGTAAAGGATCCGTTAAATGTCGCCTCAATTATTATACCTCTGGATCATCAGTCACATATGTCCTGTGGAGGCGAAGGGATTAACATGGTACCTTGACCAGCCTCTCATCGAGAAAATAACCCGATTAGTAATCAGCCCGAAGGATGAGCCGCAGTGGCAAGAACGGATTTTGAGCTTTAATAGCCACGACTACTGTTGGAGGAAATTGTGGACGTCAAGTCAATCCATTTTGATCAGCACGGGGGTTAATCAATCGGTATCCCTAATCGGAGTGACTGGATACACAAGTTACACTCCGGCATTAGTAATGAGACAGTTTGGCTTAACACAGTTCAGAATCAACATTGAAGAATACCACCAAGGTCATTTCTACCATGAGCTCAAGGAAGAGGAAGGGTTGAAAATAGCTTACAAATCTTGGGAAAACATCACTCTGATGTAAAGGTCACCTAAAGGTCCGAGTGCCACGGGCGATTATCTTAAATGGAGGGCTGACAAGGATCAAGAACACTTAACTGCAGATTCAACAAAATTCGAAGACAGTGACCCTCGCCGAAACGTCCTATCAGAAAAAGCTAATAATCATCTGGCTGATTCCCTACAATAGGCAAACACCGAGAACTCGCAACTGCAAGAACAAATAAAACAGTTGGAGGATCAACAGTAGAACCTTAAAAGAAAAATGAGAAGGCTCAGGGAAGAGGCAAGGGCCGAAAAGATGGGCTTCGAAGAGCAAGAGGCACAGTGGGAAAACGAAAAAAGCTCTCTCCAAGCTCTGGTAAAAGAAGTAGAAGTACAGAATAGTAAGCTTCAGGAAAAAATGAAATACCAAGAGATACTCGTAGAAGAGTATAAACAAGAAAACAAAAAGAAGAAGCTCGAATTGAAGGAACAGGCACTACTCATCAACGATATTCTGAAAGAATGTGCTAAGGAAAGAAAGGAAAAAGAAAGACAAGCTGCTCTCTATCAGGAGCTGAAAGAGAATGTTGACCAGTTGGAGAGAATGATAGCACAAGGAAAACAAGAACTCCTACTTGAATCCGAATATGCTCTGAAAATGTTCGACCCTGTCAGACAGGAAGAAAGATTATATGAGTATCTCAGAAAATGTAATCTCATTATAAAGAACCTCCCTGAGCCTAGGCCGATGTAAAGAATGCTGTGTATGAATTATTCAGTTAATAGAATGATTTTTGGGCCATTGTTTAGCAAAATTATGAATGAATAGTATGACTCCCGTAGGAACCCCCTCGCTAGGGTTATGCGAAAAATTGGATGTGCCATATAGACAGGTATCATAGATGTGCATTCAATCCAGTCATTCACAGTTAGACTATCGAATGATGCCATGATAAAATTGATGCAATTATCCTTCTGCAGACTTCATTTTGGCTCCCAAATGTCACTTTATCCTTTGTCCGAACCAGGACCTTTAGTTTTTCTTACGAAATTTAAAATTCATTAAAAGTTTTTTTTACTTTCCTACAAAAAATCAACATTGCTTCAAACAAAGCAAGTCTGACCAGGCACACGGTTCAACCCAAAAGAGTGTACTTAACAATATCACGAACAAAAAGGCTAATGAAAGCCCAGGAACAAGTTCAGAACCTACAAGGGCAAGTGTCCGAGCTGAAAGACTAGGTCTCAGAACTCATGAGACTAATGAGAGAGATGTCCCAAAATAAACCCGCTTCAGAACCTAACTTACCACTACCTCCCCCACCACCTACAACAATGGATCCTCATCAGGCTTCAACCTCTTTCACCTTTCAGTTACCTATCTCGGATCCGACAATTACTGTCAATCCGGCTACCATAAATAATGACCTACCTTTCTCCCATTACCCAGCCGTCTCAAATGCCGACCCATACCCTTCAATACTAATTCCCCCAGTTCACTCCACCCCTCATCTCCCAACTGGGGGAGCATTTCATGCAGTAGGAGGAGAAAATAGGACCAGGGAAAATGAGAAGCTATCTACTCTAGAGGAGAGATTGAGAGCAATAGAGGGGCTGAACATGTATGGTTCAGTCGATGTGGCGTCACTGAGATTGGTGCCAGATGTGGTGGCGCCACCCAAATTCAAATTCCCGGACTTCGATAAGTACACCGGGAACTCAGACCCCCGCATTCACCTAGCAACCTACATTGCCAAAATGTCTGCGTTGATAGAAGATGACAGACTTCTTGTCCACTTCTTTCACGAGAGCCTCTCCGGAGCAGCCCTGAGATGGTACATACAGTTGGACAGGAGCAAACTGCTCTCCTGGAAGGATTTAGCTGATGCCTTCTTGAAGCAATATAAATTTAACTGTGATGTGGCCCCCACAAGGAGGGACCTCCAAAACCTGGTACAGAGGGACAGGGAAAGCTTCAAGGAATATGCCCAAAGATGGAGGGAGAAGGCTACAGAAGTATATCCTCCAGTGACCGACAATGAACTATGCTCCCTGTTCATCGAGACATTGAAGGCTCCTTACTTCAATTTGATGATTGGAAACACTTCCAACAGCTTCTTGGATATTATCCAAGTTGGTGAGAGGATAGAAGCTAATTTAAGGATGGGACGACTGCAGGAGTTGACTGAGAATCCTGCGAAGAAAACTGCCAGTTTTGGCAAAAAAGAAGGAGGGTGATGTGCATTCCATCACCTGGCAGAACAATTACTCCCCACTTCCTCAAAATAACTACCGGCCATATCCTCCCCCTCATGGCCAAACCATTGCAAACGTTCCACCCCCTTTCCCGAATTATCCTCACCCACACCCATAGTATCCACCACCTACAAATTACCAACCCAAACCACCTCAAAATAACTCGAGACCACCAAGAAATCCTGATCCGCCCCTTCCCCTCCCACTCAGTGAAATATACCGATACCTCATCCAGATAAAACCAGATAGTACCTTCCCTTGACCCAATTCAGCCACCATACCCAGGTGGTATGATGCCACTGCCCGGTGTGAGTATCATGGAGGGGCACAAGGGCATTCAACCGATAACTGCGGGGCACTCAGGGGGAGGGTGCACGCCCTAATCAGGAATGGGTGGTTGAAGATTGAAAGAAATGGTTCCCTCCCTAATGTCACGTCAAACCCATTGCCCACTCATGGTACAATCAATGGCGTGAATATGATAGAAACTGGGGATGAAAGAGTCTCCTCCAGAACCATCCATTGATGTCATCCATCTCGATTCCTTGTATAAAGCTCTAGTCTCGCTAATGGCTGAAGGGCAAGACCTGGACAACTAGACAGTAGAGGACATCCCGATACTCAATTTCGAGTAAAGTACTTTTGGTTATCTACACTTGATCATTTTGTCCATGGTGGCAAGTGTAATATTGTAAATGGACCCTTTTCTTATGTCATAAATGTTAATGAATTAATAGCGCATTTTATATCCAATTCTCTTTTTTCCCTTTTAAATTCCAATTTTATAATATATTCCATTTTCGTTCATTCAGGACCATTTGTCAATTAGCACATAATAATTCAATAGACTCAGAAATTCCTCTGGTTAATTTTGAAATCCCCATAACTGCCATTACTTCAAATGATTTTGAGGTGGAACTCACAGAGGAAAGGGATGAAAGAGATGAACCTTTCCTAGTGCCTTGTGGGGACGAAATGCGCACCATAAACTTAGGCACGGAATAAGTGAAAAGGGAAGTTAAGGTTGTGGAGAATGAAGAATTAGAAGATATGATCAGTTTGCTCAAAGAATTCTTAGACGTGTTTTCCTGGAGCTATGATGATATGGTTGGTTTGGACCCTCATATAGTGACGCACAAAATTCCCCTAATTCCGGGGACAATCCCGGTAAAGCAGAAATTAAGAAGAATGAATCCTGACACACTGCTCAAAGTTAGGGATGAGGTCAAGAAACAGCATGATGCTGAGTTCCTGGAAGTGGTCAAATATCCCCAATGGGTAGCTAACGTTGTCCCGGTAATGAAGAAAGATGGGAGAGTCAGGGTGTGTGTTTATTACAGGGATCTTAATAAAGCGAGCTTGAAAGATGATTTCCCTCTCCCTCACATTGATGTGTTAGTAGACAATGCTGCGGGATTGGGCAGGTGTTCGTGTATCGATGGGGCATAAGGGTACAATCAAATCCCAATGGACGAGGGAGACAAGGAGAAAACTGCCTTTATCACCCAATGGGGGGTATTTTGCTATCGGGTCATGCCTTTTGGGTTGAAGAATGCTAGCGCCACCTACCAATGTGCTATGGTCACATTATTCCACAATATGATGCATAAAGAAGTGGAGGTGTACGTGGATGATATGATCATCAAATCCAGGGGAGAAGAGAGCCATGTGCAGGTGATGAAGAAAGTATTCGAGAGACTCAGGAAATATCAATTGAAACTGAACCCTGCCAAATGCATATTCGGAGCTAGATCTGGGAAATTGTTGGGATTCATAGTGAGCAAGAAGGGAATAGAAGCTGATCTAGACAAAGTCCGAGCCATTCAAGAGATGCCATCCCCAAAAACAGAAAGGGAGGTGCGCAGTTTCTTAGGGAAATTGAACTACATATCAAGGTTTATTTCCAATCTCACCGCTAAGGCTGAGCCTATTTTTGGACTACTCCGAAAGAACAACACCACTCAATGGGATTCAGTTTGTCAAGAGGCTTTCGAGAAAATCAAGCGATTCATCCAACCCACCAAGATTGGTTCTCCGTGGCAAGGTGAAGGCCTCTGATTCTATATATATGGCAACAAAACTCAATGGGATGTGTTTTGGGGCAATATGATGATACCGGCCGAAAGGAAAGGGCTATTTATTACCTGAGCAAAAAGTTCAATGATTGTGAGTCAAGGTATTCTTTCCTAGAGAAAACTTGCTGCGCACTAGCCTGGACAGCAAATCGCCTCAAACACTACATGTTGAATCACAAAACATGGCTCATTTCCAGGATGGATCCTATTAAATATGTGTTCGAAAGCCCATTCGTGCTAGGAAGGATAGCCAAATGGCAGGTCATTCTCTCCCAATATGACATTGTCTATATGACCCGGAAAGCAGTCAAAGGTAGCCTGATCGCCGATCTCTTAGCAGAAAACCCTATCCAGAATTATGAAGCTCTGGATTTTGAGTTCCCTGATGAGCATATTAACGAAGTAGACTGCGGAGAAGAAGAGCCAGTTGATGTATGGGAAATGTATTTCGACGGAGCTATTAATTTGTCTGGTAATGGAATCGGAGCTGTATTGGTATCCTCGGATGGGAAGCACTTTCCGATAGCTATCAAGTTGAGATTTGACTACACCAACAACGTCGTAGAATATGAAGCTTGTGTAATGGGTCTACAAGCTGCTATCGAAATGAAGGTCAGGAAGTTGGAGGTATGTGGAGACTCAGCCCTGATCATTCATCAAGTCAAAGGAGAATGGCAAACCAAGGATCCGAAGCTAATCCCATATCAGAAGTACTTACTGGAGCTGATTAAGAAGTTCGAATAAATCTCTTTCACTCACCTTAGTCGAGAAAAGAATCAATTTGCAAACGCCTTGGCCACCTTGGCTGTTATGGCTCAAATGGAAGAAGGGCGCATTTACTCGTATTAAAGATTAAAGCAAGGAGTGAGCCGCCATCGCTTCATGATCGAAGAAGAACTTGATGGTAAACCTTGGTACCATGACATCTTGCTTTACATCGTAACTGCAGAATTCTCGTGGCGAGCAAAAACGAAAAGAGGATGATTCGGAGATTAGCATTGGGATACTTCCCCAGTGGAGAAACCCTATACAAAAGGAGCTCCAACGGTGAATTGTTGAGATGTGTGGATGCAAAAGAGGCAAAGAGAATCCTTTTCGAGACTCATGAGGGAAACTGTGCAACCCATGCCAATGGGCATATGATGGCTAAGCAAATCATGAGACGAGGATATTTTTGGACAACCGTGGAAAAGGATTACATCGAGTATTTTTGAAAGTGCCATAAGTGTTAAATCTACGCGGATCCGATAAATGTTCTACCTCACCAATTATTCAACCTCATCTCACCATGGCCTTTTGCAATGTGGGGCATCGATGTGATTGGCCCCATCAACCCTAAGGCATCCAATGGGCACAGGTTTATCCTAGTGGCAATCGACTATTTTTCTAAATGGGTCGAAGCGACATCATATGCCCACATTACACAAAACACATTTCTCAAATTCCTCAGAAATAATATCATCTGCCAGCATGACCTCCCCAATGAAATCGTCACTGACAACGCCAAGAATTTGAATGGTCCGAAGATTCAGAAATTATGTGATCAATACAAGATCCGACATCTCAATTCCTCCCCATACCGTCCCCGGATGAATGGAGCGGTGGAAGCTGCAAACAAAAATCTCAAAAGAATAATCCGAAAAATGACGATCACTTATAGGGATTGGCATGATATGCTCCCCTACGCCCTTCACGCATACCGAACTTCCGTAAGGACCTCAATTGGTGCAACTCCTTACTCACTAGTTTATGGGATGGAGGCTGTATTACCTATTGAAGTTGAAATTCCTTCCCTGAGGATTCTGAAGGAATTAGGGATTGATGAGTCAGAGTGGATCCAGTCGAGGTTGGATCAATTAAACTTGCTGGACGAGAAGAGGCTAGCAGCAGCATGTCATGGGCAGTTATACCAGAGGAGAAAGGCCAGGGCATTTGACAAAAGCGTTCGCCCACGTGAATTTCAACCTGGGGACCTAGTTCTGAAGAAAGTGCTTCCGAATCAAAACAATCCCCGGGGTAAATGGTCACCAACCCATGAGGGACCCTATGTGGTTAAAAAGGCATTTTCTGGTGGGGCCCTGATCTTGACCCACATGGACGGTGAAGAATTTCCAAGACCTGTGAATGCTGACGCCGTCAAGAGATACTATGCCTAAAAAAAAAAAAAAAGGGTAGGGGTGAAAACCCGAAATGGCGCTCCTAGCAAGACATGTGAAAGAAAGCGAAAACCCTCGAAGGGTGCTTTCTATAAAATGAGTGAAGGACAAAAACCCGAAAGGGCATCCTTAAAAAAATATATATATATATCTTGGGGTGAAAACTCGAAAGGGCATCCCAAGAACCAAAAGGGAGAAATAAGGAAAGGAACATGAAACCGAGAAGGAAAATAAACCGTCATGGCAGGAGACTTCAGATTACTAGAAATAATGGCAGTTAAGGGATTTCAAAGCTAACCACAAGGAATATGTGAGATCTATCCTTATACCCATTTTCTTTGAAACTGTACCTTTGTTTCTTAAAACCATAATAATGTTATACTTTATTCACTTCGCTTTTATCTTCCCGTACACTCACTTTTTAACACTGTCCTTCTTCAATCTCTTTATCTAATGCGCTATTAATCATTTAAAATTTTGCCATAAGATTTGGATTTAAAAATTGATAACCTCACGTACATTGCTATGAGATTTACAGGAAATGGCTAAAAAAAAAAAAAATTTGGAAGGGCGCTTCTAGTCAAATGAGCAAAAGGAAAGTGAAAACACGCAAGGGCGCTTTTCGTAAAATAAGAAGAAAGTCAGGAACAGAAAAGGGGCATCCGAAGAAATGGGGTCGTAGGTCAAGTCTTGCAACTCGTCCTCCATTAATCATCGGCTTTCGGGATCCTGTTAAGTACACTTCATCAGGGAGGAACTTCTCGTGTCAAGATTAGACTTGCTTTGTAAGTTGATTTTAATTTTCAGCATTTTAAATTTCTTGTTAATCAACCTCTGGTTCCTTGATCTAAGTTGATTTTAATTTTCAGCATTTTAAATTTCCTGTTAATCAACCTCTGGTTCCTTGATCTAAGTTGATTTTAATTTTCAGCATTTTAAATTTCCTGTTATCAACCTCTGGTTCCTTGATCTAAGTTGATTTTAATTTTCAGCATTTTAAATTTCCTGTTAATCAACCTCTGGTTCCTTGATCTAAGTTGATTTTAATTTTCAAGCGTTTTAAACTTCCTGTTAATCAACCTCTGGTTCCTTGATCTAAGTTGATTTTAATTTTCAGCGTTTTAAATTTCTTGTTAATCAACCTCTGGTTCCTTGATCTAAGTTGATTTTAATTTTCAGCATTTTAAATTTCCTGTTATCAACCAACGTTCCTTGATCTAAGTTGATTCTAATTTACACCATTTTCACTTGCCTGTTATCAACCTCTGGTTCCTTGATCTAAGTTGATTTTAATTTTCAGCATTTTAAATTTCTTGTTAATCAACCTCTGGTTCCTTGTTCTAAGTTGATTTTAATTTTCAGCATTTTGAATTTCCTGTTATCAACCTCTGGTTCCTTGATCTAAGTTGATTTTAATTTTCAGCATTTTAAATTTCCTGTTATCAACCTCTGGTTCCTTGATCTAAGTTGATTTTACTTTTCAGCATTTTAAATTTCCTGTTTATCAACCTCTGGTTCCTTGATCTAAGTTGATTTTAATTTTCAGCATTTTAAATTTCTTGTTAATCAACCTCTGGTTCCTTGATCTAAGTTGATTTTAATTTTTAGCATTTTAAATTCCCTGTTAATCAAGCTCTGATCTGTATCCATCTGATATGTTGGTTGGTCAGAATTCTCCAATTCTAACTCTATTTGCATTCCTTTGCCTCTTTTTTGAACAAACTATTGTTCAAGAAATGTGGCATCTCTACTTACCACAATCTTTTGTGATGTAGGTAAATAAAAATAATATCTAAAACTCTCTTTTGGATATCCAACAAATCGACATTTTTCTGATCTGATTTCCAATTTATCAATGTTCAGCTTTTTTATATAAGCTGGACAACCCCAAATCTTAACATGCTTAAGACTTGGTTTTTTCCATGCCATATCTCATAAGATATGGAAGATACTGATTTTGATGGAATCCAATTCAGAATATGCAAAGCTGATTCTAATGAAAATTCCCAAAAGGAGATTGGCATATCAATATAGCTCATCATACTACGTACCATATCTAATAGGTACGATTTCTCCTTCAGATACACCATTCAAATTGTGGTGTTCCTGGAGGAGTCAGCTGGGAAACAATGCCATGCTCTTTCAAGTATTCATCAAATTCAGTACTCAAGTATTCACCTCCACGATCTGATCGAAGAGCTTTAATACTTTTTCCTATTTGATTTTCTACTTCAGATTTAAATTCTTTCAACTTTTTAAAGGATTCATGTTTATATTTCATCAAATACGAATACCCAAACCTTGATTTATCATTAGTAAAGGTAATAAAGTAATGAAAATCACCTCTAGCCATTTCTTTAAATGGACCACATACATCACTATATATTAGCTCCAAAATATTTTGAGCTCTCAGCCCTTATCTAACAAAGGGTGATTTAGTCATTTTGCCTTGAAGGCAGGATTCACAAGTTAAAGTAGGTTCAGAACCCAATGAGGATGAAATTCCCATTTTCTCCAGTTTTGCAATCCTATCTTCTGCAATATGACCTAATCTTAAGTGCCAAATATATTTTGAACTTGAGTTGATTTTCACCATGGCATTGCATTCTTTTAGATTGCTTGCATTCATTTTGTGTTTATCATTATTATCCAAATAATAAAGACCATTATGCATATAACCCGAGCCAACATATTTATTTCCAAAATAAATATTGCAAACATCATCTGTGAACTAAAATTCATAGCCATTTCTAGTCAAACTAGATATAAAAATGATGTTCTTAAAAACATCAGGTACATATAAGATATTATTCAAATACAAAACATATCCAGACATGTAAAAAGATTTAGATCCTATGGCTAAAGCTTCAATAGTTGAGCCATCGCCAATCCGGAGTCTAACATCTCGAGAACGCAAGCTGCTACTGTTTGCTAGTTCCTGTATATCATAAGAAATGTGAGAACGCAAGTTGTAGATGAATTATGAGCATCATCAACATCTAAATAACAAGATATACACATACCTTCTGAGGGTGTATCCTTCTTGTCCTTCAGAGAAGCAAGATACTATGGGCAGTTCCTTTTCCAATGCCCATCCTTCTGGCAGTGGAAACACTTTCCTTTCCCTCCATCAGCTTTGGTCTTTCCTTTCTGTTTAGCTATCTTCTTGGAAGGACCACGAATTTGAGGTTTCTTTTTCTTATTGCCCTTCTTCTTACTGGACTTTTCAAGAGAAGAAGATGCAATCAAAGCTACCTCTTTTCCTTTATTACCCAAAGATATTCTTTTGGGCCATAACCAAAGATGTTAAGTAGACCACCAAGGTGTATTCCTACTTAGTCATATGGAAATTTATCAAAAATTCCCAAATGACTCAGAAGGATCAAGGATCAAATTCGTCTACAGTTGGAATCCATGTTAAAGTTAAGATGTTCCAACTACTCAATAAGTCGAATCATCCTGTGGACATGATCCCCAATATTTTGTCCCTAAGACATCCTCATGCAAAATAGCTGCCTAGATATCTCATACCTGGCATTCCTGCTATGTTCACCATACAACTCTTATAGGTGAAGGAGGATCTCACTTGCATATTGCATGTTCTCATGTTGTTTATGTAACTCATTACTCATAGAAGCAAGCATGTAACACTTGGCTCTCATATTATGCTCCTTCCACTTGTCCAAAGTTTCATGTTCCTCTTTAGTGGCCTTTGGAGGTAAGGAACCAGGAACCTTTGAGTCTAGAACATATCCTATATGTTCAAGGTTTAGGACAAGTTTCAAATTTCTTAGCCAATCGTAAAGATTAGGTCTGTCAACCTATTGTGATCAAGTATGCTCATAAGGATATTGGATGGTGATGGTTGTGGTGTCCTCATTATTATCGTAAAATTAATCGCAGAAAATAACTAGATTAATTAGTAAATGTATCATGTATTTAATCAAAATGATTATGGTCTTTTAATCAAATTGGTCCTCCCATAAACTTAGCGAATCCTGCACTTCCAAAGTAGGAAACGAAAATCCTAGTTGGATGGATTTCTAGTGGGTGATTGAATTCTTATAGTTTTCTTGATCATCCTCAGGCACATCCATTATTGGAATTACAATAAACTGTAAGTGAGCAACTCCTTGCCCATCACATCTCATGTGAGGTTCAATCATTTACCTAGCCCCTAATGCTCAAAATCTCAGGCATATTCATTATTGACTTATCTTGCATTAGTTAAGTTAATCCCATTGAGCCAATAAACATGCAAATAATTTTTATGTCCTCAGGCACATCCATTATTGGCCACCAAACTATTTATATATTTACAACATCTCATGCTTAACAATTATTCTTAAGAAAATCTCTTAAATTAATTGCATCATATACAAGTATTTAAAATTTCTTAAAATTGTAACACCCTGAACCTCCGAGTTATGAATAGTACCATTTTTGGTCCGCGACTAGTACTATTTAAAGACACCTTGAGGACCAAAAATAAATAAAAAATATAAGGATTCACCAGGTATATTGTAAAAGAGGGATTATGACTCGATAAGAGGCATTTTGGTCAATTCACTTTAAGAGTTGATTTTTTGACCAAAAGGTCAATTTAATTAAATAAAAATAAATTATTGAATTATGAAGAAATATTGAGGAAAATTTAGTGTAAATATAAAAAGAAAAGAAAGGAAATAAAATTGTAAGTTTTATGACATTTTTGACACAATTAAAATTTTTAATTGAAATAAACTAATTTTGGGAATAAATATATATATATAAGATAAGACAAATTAAAAAGCCATTTCTTCTCTTTCTTTCCCATTTAGTTACCACCCACTCTCTCTCCTTCTCTCTTTCTTTCTTTCTTCTTCTTCCTTCTTTCTCCATTGACACCATTCTCAAAACTCAATTCCTTGCTTTTCCTCCATGGGTTTTCCATCTAATTGGTAGAGAATATCAAATTAATCTTTGATTTAGAGATTAAAAGCAAGGGGAAACAAGATATTAGAAGTGGAACAAGATTTGGAAGAGATTGGAAGTGGGAAAAATCATTAAGTGAGGTAAGCTCTCTCTTTCATGCTTGATTTACCAAGTATGCTTTAAATCAAGTTTGGGTGTGATGAAATAACATAAGAAATTGAAAGGAAACATGTATAGAAATCTAAACTAGGGTTTTGGCCAACTGAGGGAAAATTAGGATTTTTATGTATTTTAGTTAAATTGATGATAAATCTAAATTAAATTAAAGTAGTATGCATTATTGGGAGTAGTAAGATTTCATGGGATTGCATAAAATTGAATTATGGAAGATTAAGGTTCATGGGAAAATTGGGTTTTGGTGCTAGAGAGTGAAATTGGTGTGTGTAGTATTAAATTATGATCATTTGAGGTTTATTTAGTTTAAATTGACATTGGGTTGATGAATGGAAGTAATGAAATGGTTGGATTAGGGAAAATTGCAAACTTTGGTGTTTGAAAATTATGGGGTTTGTGCTAGGAAGTGCCATTGATGTGTCAATGCTAAATTATAGTCATTTTGGGTGAATTAAATGTGAATTGAGGTTAGTTAATGGAAGTAATTGAAGAAATGAAAAATTGAACTTGGGGCAGAATTTTGCACACTGAATTCAGTGTGTTTGGAAGCCCATAACTTAAGCTACACAACTCCAATTGGTGTGAAACTGATTGGAAATGAAACTTAAGACATAGGGCTAGAATTTTCGTGAAGATACCCTGCCCTGAAAATGACCTTAAGCTATCCGAAATGAGCCTCGAACTTAGAGACAAAATTCTGGAACCTGTAGAATTTGACCATATGAACAAGAACTTTGCATGGCCATAACTCTCTCTAGAAAGCTCCGATTTAGGCAATTCTTGAACCAATGGAAACTTAAGATATAGTAAAACATTTCATGTGAAGAACTTGAGGCCAAATTATAGACTTAACCCAATCAGACTACTAAGTAAAATTGAATTACTAAATCTATAGAAATCTGGAAATCTGCAGATTTACCATATGAACAGTAAATTTTGCATGGCCATAACTCTCTCTAGAAAACTCTGATTTAGGAAATTCTTAAACTGATGGAAACCTAAGACATAGTAGAACATTTCGTTTGAAGAGCATTAGACCAAATTATGGACTTAACTTGATCAAATTGCTGAAAGAAGTTGGATCGATAAATCTGCCAGAATTGAATCTGTAGGATGAACAGTGATGTAAACAGTAACCATTTTTTAGTCATAACTTGAGCTACACAACTCTGAATTAGGCAATTCAAAAAGGAAAATAAATTTAAGACCTAGATGAACAATTTTCATGAAGAACAGCTCACCAAATTATGATCGAAACTAGGTAAAAATTGGGTTCAAAAATTGGGGCACCAAGTTGTCCAAAACCAAAACTCTCTAAAATTTGCAAAGCTAATTTGGGATGCCTTAGACATTCATGTAATGAGTTCTTAGCAGCAATTGAGATGCGTATTGAGACATTTTATTTGTGTATTTTCAGTAGAGAAAGAGGTTGGGACGGATAAGGAATAGTGAGTAAAGAGAAAGGAGAGCATTGAAGGTTTGTGCACAACTAACCATTGTTTCGTTTTTAAACTTGTAAATTGCTTCGAATGTGTTAAATTGAATGAGTTTGCTTTGAACAAATTTACTTTGACTGAAATATAGTTTTTCTCTTACATTTAAGAAATTTAGGTGTTACCACCTTTATATGAATATTATGATGAATTTAAATGTGTTTATTGGTTTATAAATGTGATTGTTGAGTGGGAAATTTTTTAAAACTATTTTGAAATCACAGTTAGCATGATAGTCCCTTTTGGAACTCCCCAGTAGTAATGGCTACTTGGGGTTGATAATTGATATTAATTATGTCTCCCATTAATAACAGTTAGTGGGGTAAGACTACATGAGTACTCATTAGCTAGCTAGCCCTTCCCTCATTAATAACGGTTAGTGAGGTTGAGATTGCTTTGTCATGGTGTACAACATGGCACTGATCATGAAATTTTATGTCATGGCCTGAACTGTGAGTTGATGTTGGCAACACTAATGCTTTGTGAATTGTGATTTATGAAGTGTGATTTCTCATTTGAAATGTTCTTCCAATAAATGGCTCTTATGAACTTGGAACTAATGTGAAGTTTTCATGCTTAAGAAAAATATGATTTATTATGCTTTGACAAATTATGTTTTACCTTAAGTTTTAAAGTTATTAGTTGTGCACCACTGAGTGATATACTCAACGATAGCTTCTTTATGCTGTCGCGGGTAAGGGAAAGGAGAAGGCTGCCGAGTGAGAAACTTGAAAGCAGCATTTTAGTATTAATTGTGGGTATTTACGTTAGGTGTATTGTGATTCCTTTGGATGTATTTTGTACATATATGTATGAATGTACAGATATTGAGCAGTTTGTATTAAAAAGCACTGCATTACTAAAGTATTTTGAGTTTGTAACTATTTGTATTATATTTTGAAGCTTACAGAAGTATAACTTTTGCAATATTTAGTCTATCATTATTTCCAATGATGTTTACAATGAATTTTAACTATTCCCATGCAGTTTTCCACAAAAGAATTGATAAGATCAAAAGATATAATTTGTTTAAAATCCCTTTTAGCATAACTAATGAGTTATCTGTAGGTGTAGTTCGGTAATTCATTAGGTATGCTACCGGAACATGTCATGCCTTACCAGGGATAAGGTGTGACAAAAATAATTGCCTCAATGGAGGGCCCATGATATAATTACCTTTAATTATACAATTTCTAACTTAATCATTTGTTTGAAAGATTTTGTGATCGGCCTAATTACTATTATGGTCTCACTTTGCACATTATCCAAATTAGCATGCATATATCATATACTTGCATACATTTTCATACATCTCATGCATACATGGATAAACAATATGTAACACCCCTATGTTCGGTAGTGCATTTTACTGTTCTGGTGACCAGTGTCTGTCCGGACAGCTAGAATGCCTAGAACTACATTTAAATATTGATGAAGAAACATAAAATAACGAAATACAAGAAAACAAAATACAAGAAAAACAAAGAAAAAATAATAGCAATGAAATGTAATCAAGTTAAACGAGCCGAGAACCCGAGCGACGGGTGACCGCACCGGGAAGTTGCGGTGTGGACCGTTGACTAGCCCTGGACCACGGGAAACCTTGAAAAATATTTTTAGGACTTAAATAAATGTCTATTGAAGTATAAATACCATTAGAAATATCAAAAAAAAAATAATTAATTAGTACAAAGAAAAACGGGAAATCGAGAAAATGACAAAACTCGGTGTTACCGAAAAATCGGGAATGCAACTCGAACAGGGGCATTGTGGTCATTTGACACCCCGAGTTGTCTTTTGACCTAAATGTTCATTAAAAATAAATGATGTTACACTTAGAAAATGTCATGAAAAATTAAATTGGTGGTACATAAATGAAATAGCAAAAGTTAGGAGTTAAATGTAGAATTTAAAAACTTTAGAATAAATTAATACTTAACCCTCACTTAGTGCTCCACTCACCTCACTTAAGTGGACCACTAAACCTTCATTTGGACAGAATATACTTCATCTTCCTCACCTCTCAAAGATCAGCCGAAATGCTCCAAAGGAAAACCTCCATTGCCGTCCCATATTGAGCTTCCATTCTCCCATCTCCAAGCCAATTTTCTTACCTTTTCCTTCACTAAAATTATTCTACACCACTTGGGCAGTAGATAGGTAGCAAGAAGATCAAGTTTTGGTGAGGTTTTGAAAAGTTTCAAAAATGGTAAGTATGTGTTTTTTATTATTGTTTCATTAAACCTTGAAGGGATGTTATGGGTAGTTGAATTGTGGAAGGATTTTTGGAGTTTGATGTTTTAAGGGAGATGTACATTTTTGGCAGCCATGGAAACTCCATAAGAACAGTTTATCCTTGATTTTGAAAGCTTGGAAGTTAATTGAGAGAGAGGTATGAATCGGCAACTTGAAGTGTGAACCAAAATATGTTATTTCATGGTTTGGTTTATAGAATTATGTAGTTGAATTATGGTGATTGTTATGGTAGCTTGTGCATGTGTATAAAGGTTTGAGTTTGGACATGTAAATGAGCTAGGTTATATGGTTAAATTGTTTGTAATTTAAACTTGGAAAATTCTAGACTATAATGTGCATATTGAGTGTGGTTATAAGCTGCCAAAATGACCAAAAATGTGTTGTGAAATGTGTTTATGTTATGTGTCGACACCATATTTTGGCCGATCCCTAGAATCAATAAAAATTCTTCTTTGAACAGCTAATCTCGTTTCCGATCCCTCTTTAGGCGGTCACATTTCCGATCTCTCCTCACAAAAATTGAATTAATGCTGAGTCCTCATATTCATTAAGCCTCGCCGATCTCTCAAATCATTTACCGACCTCTCAAACCCGTTGTCGAATTTCCGGACCTGTCAAGTATATTCCTGATCTCTGTTGATAAATAAAATGAATCGGCACTAGATCTTTTCCTACCGCTTTATTGCCGACCTCCTTTCTGGAAGATTAAGAGCTAAAGTTTGGGTTCGTTTTACTGAGGGTTCCGATCTTAAGTGTTCAAGTTAAATTTTCAATTTTAACCAAGTCCCGTTCAGCATTTCTCCCCCACCGATCTCATGCTTATTGTGCTTTCCGATCTTTTATACTTAGATTAATAATGGAATTTAGTTCATGTTTCGCTATGTTCATGCAATCAAATACTTAGGCAAATTCGAAGATTTTCCAATCACATCCATTCATTGAACAAAAGAGATATTCCATTTCATTTAATAATTTGTACAGTTATTGGTGGGGATCACCCCACTGATTTACATTCTCGCTCTCTCTCTCTTCCTCGCCTCCTCCTCACTATCTTCACCATCGCCCCGGAGCCAGTCGCCCATCCAAGAAAAGTCCTCTTCGGATAGCGCTTTGAAGTTCGGCCAAGAGATCCTTATGAGCATTCACATAGGCTCCTATTCCCGACACCATCTCTTCATCCTTTTCCTTGAGCTCTTTTTCTTTCTCCGAAAGCTCCTTATCCTTCGCGTTAAGCTCCTCTACAAGTTGAGCGACCTGAGTGGCTTCGTTGGCCTGAAGTGCCCGGATTTCTCTGAGAGCCCGTTCACTTTCAGCCAAGTCACGAGACCTTTCGCCACCGGTCTTCATGGTACTTCGCCTGCCCCTCAACTTGAGATATATAATCTTGAGCGATGAGAGTTGAGATCGAGGGAAGCCACTTCGATTTTTCTTCCCGACCTCCTTACCTGTGCGCCGAATCTTTTCCCGAATCATGGTCCGGTTCACTGCACACTCCACGCTTAGGCTCATGGTTCGAGTCAAGATATCATCGAGACCACTCCGGATAGCCCGTCCCGATCCTCCCGAAAGAAGATGGTAGATCCCGTGACTTTGGCAAAATCGGGTTCTCCCTAACACCGGTTATTCTTCAAGCAATGGTCAAGATTCGAGCGCCACGAGAAGAGGTCCTCCTGTAAGATTGAGAAGGCTCCTTCCGTGCTTGGAATGATCGAGATAGGCGGGGCCGCTCTTCCGATCTAGGAGGAGATCCGACAGCCTAAATGGTCGGGCGACCAAGGTTGAGACGGTCTCTTTGCATCTCCCTGTGTTCGTGGATCGGTGTCTCAAGACGCCCAACGCTTCATCTCCTTTACTTTCCGAAGATCTCTTTGTCCTTCTTCCGCTTCCTAGAACCCTCACCACCCGCCATACCGCACAAAGAAAAGGTTAGTGAGATCTCTAAGGTCCCGAACCGAGATATAGAAAATACCAATGCCGAGGTCGAGAGCTAAGTTCGCGATCTCGCCGGTGATCGCTTGCATGGTCCAATGGTGCGCCGCAGCCACCGCATTTGGACAGAATATTTTAGAGTGGTGGCCTGACTTTTCACTCCATCACTATCAAGCTTTCCTCTTGACTCGTGGTAAAGTGCTTCTGCCAGGGCCCTCGGTACCACCAACTACGAGGAAAGTCCTCAAAGCAGCTCTGGATCTTTACTCCTCGTAATGAAGAACCTGCTTTTCCAATTCTTAAGGGATGAGGGCAGATCGGAAAAGAGTCCGCAACGAGGCTTCACTGAAAGAACCAAAGTGTTCGCCTTCCTTTCGGCGAAGTTAGTCCAGGCAGCTCGGCGAACACCTTAGCCGTAGGTCCGATTCCCTTAGCTCGGCATAGACCCTGAAAGCTACCAAGATCCGCCACGAGTTAGGGTGGATTTGAACAATGGATGCTCGGTGAAGTTTTAGGACCTCCTTATAGAAATCGGCTAGAGGGAACCTCAGATCGCCTTTAATCGTTCCTCGTACACCATGACCATGTCATTCTTCAAAAGAGTGATCGACACGAAGATCGCCATGGCACTTGATCACTCATATGAATCGTGACAAATGTTGTATTCTTGAACAAAGGATTGCAGATCGGATTCTCAAGAACCGACGGAAGCTCGCCTATAGGAAGGGTCTCTCTCCTTGAAGGTGGTGCAAGCCTTGATGGTATGACCCACCCCGACTGAGCAGACCCTAGGGGTTTAGGTTGCACGGGCCCGATCGCTTCTTCTTCATCGACGATGACCATGAGAACTGAATGGAAGGAGGGCTCGCCGCTCGACCTTCTGCACCGCTCATTTTCAAGAAAAACAAAGAACTTAAACTAAAAAGAGGATTAAAGCCCTTACCGAGTCCGACGGCGTGAGAAACCGGAGAAAATGAGAGAACTTCAAGTTGTGAGCAGGGATTGAAAATGGAATGAGAGAGCAACTGCTAACCCTCCCACCCCTATTTATACTAGTCCGAGCATTTAATGCTCGCGAGGTTCTAGGCAACAGATCGATTGGTGGGACTCGACACTGTTTCGATACTTTTCTCAAATATCCGAATGTTCGAGATCGGTTTATTAGAGGTCGCATAATAAGTTAAAAATTTTGAATAAAGGATCGCTAAGTGTCATTCGTAAAGAATCGATTGGATAATCACATTAGGGATCGGAAAATAATCAATGCAAAAATAATAAGATGATAACCGACAAAATAAAGTCTTTATTTTCAAAAGTTCGGACTACATCATTTGGGCGATCTCTAGGGATCGGATTACACTAACATTGGATCACATCATTTCTGTGATCTCTAGAGATCGGATTGCATTGAAAATAAAATACATCATTTGGGCGATCTCTAGCGATCGGACTACAATAAAGGTCTAACTACAACATTTGGGCAATCTCTAGAGATCTGATTACATTTCAGGATTACATCATTTGGGCGATCTCTAGAGACCGGTGGAACATCCTATCTAAAAGGCCTATGTCAAAGCCTAGTCTTGTGGCTGAATCAAAAGATGTGTTTGACCAGGAGACCGGCTGTTGGCATCGGATAGATATGCAGCTCAGATGGGGTGATTATGACTCCCATGAAGATGAGAGACATCGTCACCGATGTTACCACTCGAAACCGACTACCGTCTGAACACCCAATGTGGAGGAAAGACGCCATTTAACACCCAATGCGATGAGAAGCCGAATGAACTCAGTAGAGCGACTCGAGATCGGTACAACCAAAGTCCGCAATACAGATCGGTCAAATCCAGTTCTCTCACCATCGTAAGTTAAGGTCATGCGATCACCGGGATCGTAAACTTTCAGTCGGTGAGTAAAGAAGTCCATCGGAAAAAGATCAAAGCCACAGTTATAGCCAGAACTTCCACCGGAGCAGCTAGAACAGGGAAAGTAAGAAAAGAAGAGAGGAAAGTCAGATGAAGAAAATGTCTCCGTCGACAGGGGTATATATAGGGGGAAATGAGCATTTAATGTCGAAGGAAAACGGTTGACGCCGAGAATCGAGATGTAATTAATGCTTGGACCGAATCCAGACTGATTAAGGGATAATAGAGATCGGGAGATAGGAGATCGGCATGAGAGATCGGAATAGGAGCTAGGGGAGGGATCGGAAGACAAAAGGAATAAGACAAATAACCGTCGCCGTAATCGTGAGCCGAGGTAGTTAAAGCGCGGCACGAGATCTCCACCGCACGCCTAAGAATCGCCCGCACGTCGACAGTGCCGTGGTATGTCATGACACCCAGTACATCCCAAACTCCAACGTTTTTCTCACTTGTAAGGATGAATCCGGAACCCTTGGATCAAAAGAGAAGACGACAATACCAGCGTTTTTCACTCTTAGCCCTCAGATCGTTCCGGACAAGAGGATTCAAGACCGTCAGATTAAAAGAGGAAAAGGACAAATATTCTGAGAAGCGATCTCAGCCATGGTTTTGATTCTCTTTAATTCCTGAGCATCCGATCATGTACTTCAAAATCTTGACCTCCATCTCCTCAAAATAAATCCCGACCCTTCATGGGGAGCACCCGATTCCTATAAATACCGCATGAAAACTGCTCAAGGACGGACAAAAAAATATAGACAAGAGGTCGCTATTATCGTGGAGGAACTCAAACTTCATTCAGCTTTGTTACTCATTGCTTTGTAGTGATCAAAAAGACTTTTGAAACTAGTTTTCAGGAGTGTTTTCTTGGAAAAGATTTTGAATACTGAACTCTACATTTCCAGCTTGTTCATTATCCGTCATACTCGCCATCTTTGCTTTCTTTTTTCTGCTCAAGCTCAACTTCCTTCCACCGTTCTTACCCGCTTACCTTTTAGCTAAAGCATCTCTGCTTTCACGATGCACATCAACTCTCAGTCTGGTTAATCCGCTATCTTCATCACTATTTACCACCTCATAGTTATTTCAATACATTTGGCTCCTCACAGACATCAACTCTCAGCCGATCAATCCGCCATCTTCATCACTATTTACCACCTCGCTTATTTCAATATATTTGGCTCCTCATAGGTAAGAGTTCATATTACTGCTTTATTAAGTATTTGCGTTTACTTTTCGTGACTTTCTTTGTTCTCTTTACGCACGCGTTTACTCTAAGTTTATTCTAAGCAAAAAATCTCAAAGAATGTTACTCGAATTATCTCTTTAGTGATCGGTCCATCATTTCACAATTTTCGCTATTTCAATACGAGCTTTTAGCTCCTAGTAGCGTAAGTGGTCAAGCAAAATATAGGTATCTCGAACTTAAGGGCCTCTTTTACAAGAGAAAGCTTGAATAACACGTCAGAAAATAGCCAAACTATTAGGCCGACGTGAACGGGAATTCGCAAGATACCATGAAGAGGAATAAAACCAAAATAAACTAGACAGTAATGATCGGACATTAATAAGTATGCGTGAAATGACTACATGGAAGGTCAGAAATCAAGTTTAGTATTACCCATTTAGTCATAGGGTATCAAGAAACCTTATCTCCAACATTTTTGAATGCCAAACCTTAGTTTTAGGTTCTTGTGACATGTAGTAAATTGAAATTCGAGATCGGCAAAGCCCCTTCCAGTGCTCTCGCTAATCCGAAAGAGATCGGAGGAGAGTTCTTATCCTGGTCTCAAATTAAAATTTTAATAAATACTTAATAGAGATCGGAGGAGAGTTCTTATCCGACCTCAATTCAAAATTTTTAATAAATATTTAAAAGAGATCGGAGGAGAGTTCTTATCCGGTCTCAGCTTAAAATTTTAATAAATACTTAAAAGAGGTCTGAGGAGAGTTCTTATCCGATCCCAAATTAAAATCTCTAATAAATATTTAATAGGATCGGAAGAGAGTCCTTATCCGATCCCCAACCAAAATTTAATATCCAAAAGAAGATCTGAGGAGAGTTCTTATCCGATCTTCTAAATTAAATTTTAAATAAAACATTCCTTTTAAGTAAAATTAACATGCAAAAGTAATTCACTAAGGTTGTCTCATTTACTTATGTATCCGGGTGATCCCGATCGCTGAAAATCAAACATTCCTTTTACCAAAAGGACTAACATTCCCATCCGAGCCCTTCTAACTAATTTATAAAGGACGAAAATTAAATCTACCTACCCTTATTAAGGGACGAGGTGGGGTGCCTAACACCTTCCCCACCCGCTACTTTAACCCGAACCTAGAATCTCTGTCTTGAAGTGGTTTCATTCTTTATTTATCTTCTCAAATGGTTTTCTTTAGTTCCTCAAAACTAAGGTGGCGACTCTCACTCTTTCCCACTTCGTGAGTGATCGTCCAAGCATCGAAAATCCCATTGCGACAGCTTGGCGACTCCACTGGGGAAATATCGACTTAACCCGGTCTAGTGGTCCAAAATTAGGCTTAATTTTTGTCCGATCAAATTATATTTAGAGGGGCTCACTCGGCGATGTCTCATATGCTAATTATTATTGCTACTAACTATTTTGTTTTGCCTGTTCTATCTCCTACAAAGGTTCTTCATTTCAAAGAAAAAGAAAAATGGAAAATAAAATCCCCCTGAATTGGGAAGAGGTAAAAGTGTCCCTTCACACACTGAACACTTACACAATGTCCTCACACACTATGGTCCTAACCCGGGCTTTCTTACCCTTTTAGGAAAGTAGGAGGGGGTCATGTAGCGGTGCCCGTGGGTTTTACCCCGTTAGTATCCGTGAAGGCTTCTGCTCAAATTGAAACTCGTTCTATTTGCCGTGATATCCGTGGAATTTTCCGACAATATCATGGGGTAGGATGGGGCCCACTGCTTATGAGGGGCAATTTGGGAACCCGTGGCTATTAGAAAATTAGATCCCGAGCTAAACCATCACGATAGTTGAAAGTCGTAGTAAACTACCTTATAAGATAGAACTATCCCAAATAGGTAGCGCTTATCCCAGATCGTGAGTCTCCCTGTTGTAGGACAAAAAGGGACATGTTTACTCTTACCTTGCTCGCTTTGATTTCCTTCGCTTATTTTGTGAGGGTAATCTTGAATTCTATCAAACATCTACACATTTTCCTACTTTGATAAATGTGTACGTGTCACCACAACAAAGATGATTCAAAATTGCCCTAATTTGTCTTACTAACGGATTTTCCGCAGCGCTACCAAACCTAGAGTCCGTAGAAGGATAGGCATCATCTTTATCATGGCATCCTCGAGTCACCGCGTAAGAGGCTCAAAGATGCTAAACTTTGGTCCAAGTCACCATCGGTCTGCACTTCGCAAAATGATGTTTCCGAGGCACACGTTAGCTCAATACCTTCACCGGATCCGGATAAAGTAGAGGTTAAAATGAACAACCTTGAGGGTCCGTCTAATAGATGGAGGTTGCTTCCGATCAGTCAAAGTACGCTTTGAAGAAAAGTACGGAAGGATTGCAACCTTAATGCAAGTCAAGGTCCAAATCCCTGCTAAGAGCCATGTTATCGGTTTGGAATCCTAAGTACGGAGTATTCTCTTTAATGACATTGACACGATCCCCACTATGGAAGAATATCGTGCATTGCCGGGGATCCCATACTCATTGCGTAACCGGATCTACTTACACCTCGAGCATAGATGCACTGAAACGGTTGGCACATATGTTGGGTTCTCCCCGTAAGAAGTAAAGTCCAGAGAAACACCAAAGGGAACACGCATGGATGGCATTGACGACTTGAGAAGCGGTTAGATCATCACCTCCAAGAGAAACAAAGGATCAAGCTCCGTAGCACTCGCCTTTGGGAATCTATGGTCCGATCCTGCTCCCGGACCATTGGGGATCATCACTAGCAAAGCAAAGGAGGTATTTTGGACAAGAGAAAGGCAGGTGGATCAATCCGATACCGCAATTCTTGCCGAAACCTTGTTAACCCTAACTTACCGCATAACAGGAAAGGGTCCATTAAGTGTTGCTCTCGCTATTATACCTCTGGACTATAAGTCACATGTGTCCGCTGGAGACAAAAGGATTGACTTGGTACCTTGACCAGCCTCCCATTGAGAAGATGATCCGTTAGTGATCACCAAGAATGAAAAACAATGGCGGAACGGATTTTGAGTTTCAATAGCCGTGATTACCGTTGGAGGAAGTCGTGGACGCCAAGCCAACCCGCCTTGATTGGTACAGAGGTATTCACGGTGTCCCCGATTGGAATAACCGCATACAAGTTACACTCCAAAGACCGTAATGAGGCAGTTTGGCTCAACACAGTCCATGATCAACATTAAAGAATACCACCAAGGTTACTTCTACCATGAGCTCAAGGAAGAAGAAGGGTTGAAAATGGCTCGCAAGTCCTGGGAAAACATCACTCTAATGGAGAGATCACCCAAAGGCCCAAGTGCCTCGGGCGATTACCTTAAATGGAGAGCTGATAGGGACCAAGAACGCTCTACCGTAGAATTCAAGGACGACAACCCTCGCCAAGACGCCCTATTAGAGGAAGCTGATAATCGCCTGGTTGACTCGCTATAAAAGGCAAATACCGAACTCACAAATGCAAGAACGAATGAAACAATTGGAGGACCAACAGCAGTAAACTTAAGAGAAGGGTAAGAAAGCTCAAAGAAGAGGCAAGGGCCGAAAGGATAGGGTTCAAGAGCAAGAGGTACAGTGGGAAAAAGAAAGAAACTCTCTCCAAGCTGAGGTCAAAGAGATGAAAGGGCAGAATAGTAAGCTTCAGGAAAGGATGAAGTACCAAGAGGTACTCGTTGAAGAGTATAAACAGGAAAACAAGAAGAAGAAGCTTGAATTAAAAGAACAGCACTCTCATCAACAACATCTTGAAAGAGTGTGCTAAAGAAAGAAAAGAGAAAGAGAAACAAGTTGCCCTATATCAAGGATCAAAGAAAATGTGGACCAGCTTGGAGAAGATGATAGCACAGTGGAAAAAGGAACTATTACTCAATCCGAGTATGCTCAAAGTGTTCGATCCGCCAAACAAGAGGAAAGGTTATATGAGTATCTCGTAAAATGTCATCTCATTATAAAGAACCTCCTGCAACCTAGGCCGATGTAAAGAATATGTCATAAATTATTCGCTTAATGAAATGATTTTTGACCATTGTCTAAGCAGATTTGTGAATGAATAATATGACTCGTAGGAACTCCTCGCTAGGGTTATGTGAAAAATTGAAATGCGCTATATGGACAGGTATCATAAATGCGCATTCAATCCCGTCATTCACGGTCATACTATCGAACGATGCCATGATAAAGCTGAGGCAATTATCCTTTTGCAGATTCCAACCTGGCTCTCAAATGCCATCAGATCCTTCGTCCCGCATCAGACTTTTAGTTTCTTTGCAAAACTCAAATTCATTTAAATTTTTTCATCCTCACAGGAAATCAATATTGATTCAAACAAGGCAAGTCTGACCAAGCACACGATCCAACCCAAGCGAGTGTACTTAACAAGATCTCGAACGAGGAAGATAATGGAAAATCAGAGCAAGTACGTAACCTACAGTGGACAGTCTCCGAGTTGAAGGATCACTTTTCAAATTATGAGACTAATGAAAGAAATGTCTCAGAGCAAACTCGCCGTAACCTAGCCCACCATTACCTCCTCCGCCTCCTACAACAAATGATCCTCAGCAAGCTTCAACCTCTTTACCTTTCGCCTCCCATTCCGGACCCGACAATCATCACAATCCGGTGACCATAAATAATGACCCACCTTTTTCCTATTACCCATTGCCTCAAATGCCGAGCCTCACCATTCAATCCCGATCCTCCAGCTTTACTCCACCCTCGCCCCGGCTGGAGGAGTGTATCATGCGGTGGAAGGAGAACATAGGGCGAGAGAAAATGAGAAACTATCCGCTCTAGAAGAAAGATTGAGAGCAATAGAAGGGTTGAACATGTATGGCTCACTGATGTGTCACACCGAGATTGGTGCCATGTGGAGGTACCACCCAAATTCAAGGTTACTGATTTCGAAAAATACATCTGAAACTCATATACCCGCATCAACCTGGCAACCTACATTGCCAAAATATCAGCCTTAATAGAAGACGATAGACTCCTCATTCACTTCTTTCTCGAGAGCCTCTCCGGAGCAGCTCTGAGATGGTGTATACAATTGACAGAGCAAGTCGCACTCGGAAAGATTTGGCCGATACCTTTCTTAAGCAAGACAAATTCAATTGTGATGCAAAGACCCACAAGGAGGGACCTCTAACCCGTACAGAGAGACCGGAAGGTTTTAAGCAAGACGCCTAACGATGGAGGGAGAAGGTCGCAAGTATATCCTCCGGTGACCGATAATGAACTCGCTTCCCTATTCATCGAAACATTGAAGGCTCCCTACTTCAACCTGATGATCGGAAATACCTCCAGCAGCTTCTCAGATATCATCCAAGCCGGTGAGAGAATTGAAGCTAATCTGAGAATAGGAAGGCTACAGGAGTTGACTGAGAACCTCGTGGAAAAGACCGCCAATTTTGGCAAGAAGAAGGAGAGTGATGTACATTCCATCACTCGATGTAATAATTTTCCCAATTCCCCAAAATAACTACCGCCATATCCTCCTCTCATGGCCCAACTATCGCAAACATCCCACCCCTTTCCCTAATTATTCACAACCACGCCCACAATACGCCCCACCGCAAATTTCCAACCAAGACCACCTCCTCCTCCAAATTTCAACCACGACCACCACAAAATAACCCAAGACCTCCAAGGAATCCCGATCCACCCCTTCCTCCTCTCGCTGAAATATACCGATACCTTGTCAGATAAACCAAATCGCATCACCCTTTAGACCCAATCCACCCGCCATATCCTGTGTGGTATGATGCCACCGCCCATTGTGAGTATCATGGAGGAGCACAAGGGCATTCAATCGACAATCTGGGGCACTCAGAGGAGAGTGCACGCTTTAATCCAAACGGTGGCTAAAGATCGAGGGAAATGGTTCCTCCCCAATGTTACCTCAAACCCACTGCCTAACCACAATGCGGGAAGTGGTGTAAATATGATAGAGTCTAAATGAGAGGGATCAACACCAGAAGAGTATGAGATGGTTCCATACTTTAAGGAGATTTTTACTATAGCAACGAGGGAAGGCTACCTTTGCCTCGTGTAGCTGGATTCAAAGAGAGTACGAGGTGTCCTTACCATGGAGGGGCAACACCATGAGTCATGAGATTGTGAGGGGTCTGTGCAAGAAGTCCGTAACTTATTGTCTCTCGTGGTTCCGAGATGCCGCATAAGGTCAAAATGGAAAAAGGAGTGAACACCACCGATACGCCTGTAACGCCCACCTCCAAACCTAATCACCTTCTCACCCCAGAGCCTCTCCGCAGAATAGCTTATCCAAACTCCACCTCGCCTCCCCATCACCAATACTCACGCTGCTCCTTGGAATTATAACTTCCAAGTTTTCACTCGTGAGCGTCAAGCAAGACATCCGCTCCTAGTCTTGCCTCACCTCCGCACCACCAAAACCATGTTTCGCTCATCACGAGCACTTCAGAATGACTTATGCTGGTCCTGCTTGAAACACTACTCCCTGCCGCTTCTAGACCCGTTATTGCAACAAAATCCTCTCCACTGAGCAAGAAGTCGAGTTTATAACTCAAGTGGGAGGTGTTACTGAACGAAGAAAGAGAGAAGAGAAAAGGGAAAGTAAAATGGGAGAGTCATCCGTAAACACTAAGAGGAGGTTGAGAAAGCAGGGAAGCAGAGCCTATTGAGCACAAGGAAGATGAAGAACCGCTCCAAATAATGAAACAGAGCGAGTATGACGTGGTGGAGCAATTGAGAAAACCCCGCCCGAATTTCATCAAGTATCACCGATCCCGAGCTCTAAGTCCACCGACAAGCCCTACAAAGAATCCTCGGATCGCCTTTGTGAACCCCGACATTACTCCGGCGCTTTGAGAAAATAGTAGGACAAATCCAGCATCCACTGTAGCCTTTTCTCAAGAGGAGGTAGACTGCGGGCTTAGGGCACAATAAAGCTCTACATGTAATCGTGAAGTGTAAGGGTTGTATAGTGGCCAAGGTTCTCATCGATAACGGATCGGCCTCAATGTATTGCCTAGTGCGACCTTAGCCAAAGCACGGCTGACCAATCGCATATACGCCAAAGTGCAATGGTGGTAAGAGCCTTTGACGCATCAGAGAGAGGTGTCGGGAGACATTGACTTGCCAATTCAAGTCGGGCATGTACTTTCAACGCCACGCTTCAAGTGATGAACATTGAGCCGCTTACACTATGTTATTAGGGAGGCCGTGGATCCACTCGCGAACGCTGCCTTCAACCTTACACCGTAAGATCAAATACATTAAGGACGGCAAAATCATCACGAAGGGGCGAAGAGGCCATATCGTCACCAAGCCGCAATCACTTCCTTATGTGGAAGCGCCGAGGAATCATTGGAAAGTTCTTTCCAGCCCTTGAATTGCAAGATACCGGAAGGAAGGGGCTATGGCTATGGTGGCCAAAGTAATGTCAAGAAACGGGTATCAAGAGGGGAAAGGCTTGGGCACCGCCTTGCAAGGAATCGTTGAGCCTATACCGCTATTCGTAAAATAGGCCGCTGTGGTTTGGGGTATGAGGAGGATGCCTCGTGGATGGGCGATTCGATGAGGAGGATGCTTCGGATCGAGGTTCGACCAGAGACGGAAAATGAAAATAGTCCCGAGAATTACGAGATCTTCACCAAACCGGCCATCCAACATCCGGCAAGTACGTATGATCGCCAGATGATCCATCCATAGATGTCATCCAACCGATTCCTTGTATGAGGCCCTAGTTTCACCCATGGTCAAGAGCAGAGCTTGACAACCGACAACGAGGATATCCTGCACTCAATTTCGAGTAAAGTACCTCCGGTTATCTACACTTGATCATTTTGTCCATGGTGACAAGTGTAATAATCAGAAATGGACCTTTTCTTATGGCATTAATATTAATGAATTGATAGCGCATTTTAAATCCAATACTCTCTTTCCTTTTAATTCCATCCTTATAACATGTTCTATTCTTTATTCATTCAGACCATTCATCAATTAACACCTAATAACCCAATAGACTCGTAAATTCCTCCGTTAATTTTGAAATCCCCATAACCGCCATTACTTCAAGTAATTCGAGGAAGACCTTACGTAAGAAAGCAATGAAAAGATGAACCCTCCTCGTGCCTTGTGAAGATGAAACGCGCACAATAAACTTAGGTTCTAAGAAGTAAAAAGGGAACTTAAGATAGTGGAGAGTGAGGAATTGGGAGATATGATCGGTCCGCTTAAGGAATTTCTCGACGATTTTCATGGAGCTATGATGATATGGTTGGTTTGGACCCTCGATAGTGACGCACAAGATTCCCTTAATTCCGTGAACGATCCTGGAAGCGTAAATCGAGGAGAATGAATCCCGATACACCGCTCAAGGTTCGGATGAAGTCAAGAAACAGATGACGGATTCTTGGAAGTAGTCAAATATCCCCAATGGGTGGCTAATGTCGTCCCAAGAATGAAGAAAGACGGAGAGTCGTGGTGTGTGTGTTGACTACAGGACCTTAATAAAGCAAGTTTGAAAGATGATTTCCTCTCCTCACATTGATGTGTTAGTTGACAATGCCGCGGATTGGGTAGGTGTTCGTGGTATTGATGGAGCATCGTGGTACAATCGATTCGATGGACAAGGAAGACAAGGATAAAATCGCTTTCATCACCCAATGGGGGTATTTTGCTATCGGGTCATGCCCTTCGGGTTGAAGAATGCCGGCTACTTACCATACAAGAATGGTCACATTATTCCACGATATGATGCATAAAGAAGTGGAGGTATATGTGGATGATATGATCATTAAATCCAGGAGAAGAGAGCCACGCTCAGTGATGAGGAGGGTGCTCGAAAGGCTCAGAAATACAAGTTGAAGTGAACCTCGCTAAATGCATCTTCTGAGCTAGATCGGGAAAACCGTTGGGATTCATAGTGTAGAAAGGGATAGAAGTGGATCCGCATAAAGTTCGAGCTATTCAAGAAATGCCGCCCCAAAAACAGTAAAGGGAGGTGCGCAGCTTTCTAGGAAAGTTGAACTACATTTCAAGATTTATTTCTAATCTCACCGCCAAAGCCGAGCCTATTTTCAGACTATCTAAGAACAATCCTACCCAATGGGATTCGGATTGTCAAAAGGCTTTCGAGACAATCAAACAGTATTTGTCAAACCCACCAGTATTGGTCCCGCCTGTGGCAGGCAGGCCTCTGATCTTGTACATGGCAGTCCAACAGAGCTCTATGGGATGTGTTTTGGGGACAAGATGATGATACCGGCCAAAAGAGAGGGCCATTTACTACCCGAGCAAGAAGTTCAATGATTGTGAGTCAAGGTACTCTTTCTTAGAAAAGACTTGTCGCTGCGTTAGCTCGACAACAAATCGCCTCAAGCACTACATGTTGAATCACAAGACATGGCTTATCTCCTGATGGATCCTATCGACACGATTCGAAAGCCCATTCGTTTGAAGGATAGCCAAGTGGCAAAGTTATACTCTCCCAATATGATATAGTCTACATGACCCGGAAGCGTGAAAGGTAGCGTAATTGTCGACCTTCCTAGCGGAAAACCCTATCCCGGATTATGAAGCTCGATTTTGAGTTCTCGACGAACATATTAATGAAGTAGACTACGAAGAAGAGGGGTCACGATGTGTGGGAAATGTATTTTGACGAGCAACAATTTATCCGAATGGAATTGAGCCGCATTTAGTATCCCTGTATGAAAGCACTTCCCAATAGCCGCTAAGTTGGGATTTGACTGCACTCAACAATGTCGCAGAATATGAAGCTTGTGTAATGGGTCTACATGCCGCTATGGAGATGAAAATCGTAAAGTTGGAGGTGTATGGAGACTCGGCTCGATAATTTATCGTGTCAAGGAGAATGGCAAACCAAGGATCCCAAGTTAATCCCCTACCGTAAATACTTCATCGAGATGATCGTGGAATTCAAGAAATCTCTTTCACTCATCCGAGTAGAGACAAGAATCAATTTGTCGACGCCTTAGCTACTCTAGCCATATGGCTCAAATCAAGAAGGGCGACGCTTGCACGCTGAAGATTAAAGTAAGGGATGAGCCACCTATTGCTTCATGATTGAAGAAGAGCTCGATGGAAAGCCTTGGTATCACGACATCCCGGCTCATCAGAGAACCTGAGAATTCCCTTCAGGCAAGCAAAATGAAAAGAAGATGATTCTGAGGTTAGCATTGGGGTATTTTCCCTGGGGAAACCCTATACAAAAGAAGCTCCAACGGTGAATTATTGAGATGTGTGGATGCTAAGGAGGCAAAGAGAATCCTTTTGAAACTCATGAGGGAAATTGTGCAACTCACGCCAATGGACATATGATGGCCAAGCAAATCATGCGACGTGGGTATTTTTGTACCAAAATGGAAAAGGATTGCATCGAGTATTTCCGTAAGTGCCACAAGTGTCGATTTACGCAGATCCGATAAATGTGCCACCTCACAAGTCGCTCAATCTCGCCTCACCGTGGCCTTTTGCAATGTGGGGAATAGAGGTGATTGGTCACATTAATAACAAGGCATACAATGGGCAGATATTCATCCTTTTAGCAATCGACTTTTTCTCCAATTGGGTCGAGTCGACATCATATGATCACATCACGCAGAACACGCTTTCAAATTCTTCGTAAACAATATCATATGCCGCATGGTCTCCGAATGAAATTGTCACCGATAACGCCAAGAACTCGAACGGTCCAAGATTCGAAGCCGTGTGATCAATACGTAATCCGACATCTCAATTCCTCCCCATACCGCCCCAGATGAATGGAGCGTGGAAGCCGCGAACAAAAATCTAAAGAGGATAATCCGAAAATGACGGTCACATATAGGGATTGGCATGACATGCTCCCTACGCTCTTCATGCATACCGACTTCCATAAGAACCTCAATCGGGCAACTCCATACTCACCGGTCTACGGATGGAAGCAGATACTGCTGAGGTTGAAATTCCTTCCTAAGGATTCTCAAGGAATCGTGATTGGTGAGTCGAATGGATCCACCAAGGTTGGATGGCTTAAACTTGGCCGGATGAGAAAAGGTTAACAGCAGATGTCACTGCAATTATATCGAGGAGAATGGCGAGCATTTGATAAAAACGCACGCCACGGGAATTCCTACCCGGGACTTAGTTCTAAAGAAAGTACTACCAAACCAAAACGATCCCCGGCAAATGGTCACCAACCTACGAGGGACCCTATGTGGTTAAAAAGGCGCATCGGAGGAGCCTTGATCTTGACCCACATGGACGGTGAAGAATTCCCGAGACTCGTGAATGCCGACAATCACAAGAGATACTATGCATAAAAAGGAGAAGGGATGAAACCCAAAGGGCGTCCTATGCAAAAAAAAAAAAAAAAAAAAAAAAAAAAACATTCTGGGGGTGAAAACAAAAAGGGCGCCCCAAGAACCAAATCGAGGAATAAGGAAGGGGGCATGAAACCGCTGGATAGAGAGGCAACCGTCACGGCAAGGGACTTCAGAGAACTTGGAATATGGCGCTTAAAAGACTTCAAAACCAACTAAAAGGAATATATGAGATCTATCCTTGTACCTTTCCTTTTCCTTTGAAAGTCTATTTTTCCTAAAGCCATGATAAAGTTATACTCCATTCCTTCTGCTTTTGTTTTCCTGCTTACTCACTTTTTAATACTATCCTTTCTCTTTGACTAATGCGCTATTGATTAGTTAAATTTCTGCCATAAGATTTGAATTTAAAAATTGATAACCTCGCAGATTTTACTATGAGATTTGCAGGAATAGCCGCCCAAAAAAAAAAAAAACAAAAAAAAAAACTAGAGGTGAAAACCGAAAGGGCGCTCAGTCGAATGGACTAAAAGAAAGTGAAAAACAAGGGCGCTTTCCGAAGAATAAGGAGAAAGTCGGGAACGGAAAAGGGACATCCGAAAGAACGAGGTCATAGGTCAGGCCTTACAACTCCTCCTCCATTAATCGTCCGCCTTCATTATCTTGTTAAGTACACTTTGTCAGGGAATAACTTCATGTGCCAAAGTCAGACTTGTTTTGTAAGTTGATTTTAATTTTATGCAATTTACATTTCCTGCTATCAACCTCTGGTTCCTTGATCTAAGTTGATTTTAATTTTCTGCGATTCCACCATCAACCTCTGGTTCCTTGATCTAAGTTGATTTTAAATTCCTGCAATTTACATTTCTGTTATCAACCTCTGGTTCCTTGATCTAAGTTGATTTTAATTTCTTGCAATTTACATTTCATGCTATCAACCTCTGGTTCCTTGATCTAAGTTGATTTTAATTTCATACAATTTACATTTCTGTTATCAACCTCTGGTTCCTTGATCTAAGTTGATTTTAATTTCCTGCAATTCCACCATCAACCTCTGGTTCCTTGATCTAAGTTGATTTTAATTTCCTCGCAATTCCACCATCAACCTCCGTTCCTTGATCTAAGTTGATTTTAATTTCATGCAATTTTAATTCGTTATCAACCTCTCGGTTCCTTGATCTAAGTTGATTTTAATTTCATGCAATTTTAATTCGTTATCAACCTCCGTTTCTAGATCCAAGTTGATTTTAATGTTCGAGGTCATTAACTTAGGTGTGCTTTAGTTCCCTAATTTCAACACCTAATCGCCCAAAATATGAGTTCAATCTTTACATAATTCCTATACGGAAATTTTTCCTTTAATAGAAATTATGTAAAGAGGGGCAAATTCGACACCATATTTTGGCCGATCCTAGAATCAATAAAAATTCTTCTTTGAACAGCTAATCTCGCTTCCGATCCTCTTTAGGCGTCACATTTCCGATCTCTCCTCACAAAAATTGAATTAATGCCGAGTCCTCATATTCATTAAGCCTCGCCGATCTCTCAAATCATTTACCGACCTCTCAAACCCGTTGTCGAATTTCCTGACCACAAGTATATTCCCGATCTCTGTTGATAAATAAAATGAATCGCACTAGATCTTTTCCTACCAGCTTTATTGCCGACTTTTCTAAGATTAAGAGCTAAAGTTTGGGTTCGGTTTAACGAGGGTTCCGATCTTAAGTGTTCAAGTTAAATTTTCAATTTTAACCAAGTCCTGCTCAAAGATTTCTCCCCACCGATCTCATGCTTATTGTGCTTTCCGATCTTTTATACTTAGATTAATAATGGAATTTAGTTCATGTTTCGCTATGCTCATACAATCAAATACTTAGGCAAATTCAAGATTTTCCAATCACATCCATTCATTGAACAAAAGAGATATTCCATTTCATTTCATAATTTGTACAGTTATTCGGGGATCACCCCACTGATTTACATTCCGCCACTCTCTCTCTCTTCCTCGCCTCCTCCTCACTATCTTCACCATCGCCCCGGAGCCAGTCGCCCATCCAAGAAAAGTCCTCTTCGTGATAGCGCTTTGAAGTTCGCCAAGAGATCCTTATGAGCATTCACATAGGCTCCGCTATTCCCGACACCATCTCTTCATCCTTTCCTTGAGCTCTTTTTCTTTCTCCGAAAGCTCCTTATCCTTCGCGTTAAGCTCCTCTACAAGTTGAGCGACTGAGCGCTTCATGGCCTCAAGTGCCCGGATTTCTCCGAGAGCCCGCTCACTTTCACCAAGTCACGAGACCTTTCGCCACCGGTCTTCATGGTACTTCGCCTGCCCCTCAACTTGAGATATATAATCTTGAGCGGATGAGAGTTGAGATCTGAGGGAAGCCACTTCCGATTTTTCTTCCCGACCTCCTTACCCAGCGCCGAATCTTTTCCTCAATCATGGTCCGGTTCACTGACACTCCACGCTTAGGCTCATGGTTCGAGTCAAGATATCATCGAGACCACTCCGGATAGCCTGTCCCGATCCTCCCGAAAGAAGATGGTAGATCCTGTGACTTTGGCAAAATCGGGTTCTCCTAACACCGCTATTCTTCAAGCCGGTCAAGATTCGAGCGCCACGAGAAGAGGTCCTCCTGTAAGATTGAGAAGGCTCCTTCCGTGCTTGGAATGATCGAGATAGGCGGGGTCGCTTCTTCTGATCTAGGAGGAGATCTGTCAGCCTCAATGGTCGGCGACCAAGGTTGAGACGGGTCTCTTTGCATCTCCTGTGTTCGTGATCGGTGTTTGAAGACGCTCAACGCTTCATCTCCTTTACTTTCCTAAGATCTCTTTGTCCTTCTTCCGCTTCCTAGAACCCTCACCACCCGCCATACCGCACAAAGAAAAGGTTAGTGAGATCTCTAAGGTCCCGAGAATCGAGATATAGAAAATACCAATGCCGAGGTCGAGAGCTAAGTTCGCGATCTCACGGTGATCGCTGCATGGTCCAATGGTGCGCTTCGCAGCCACCGTGATTTGGACAGAATATTTTAGAGTGGTGGCCTGACTTTTCACTCCATCACTATCAAGCTTTCCTCTTGACTCAGTGGTAAAGTGCTTGGCTAGGCCTCGGTACCACCAAATACGAGGAAAGTCCTCAAAGCAAATCGGATCTTTACTCCTCGTAATGAAGAACCTTTCTTCCAATTCTTAAGGGATGAGGGCAGATCGGAAAAGAGTCCGCAACGAGGCTTCACCGAAAGAACCAAAGGTTCGCCTTCCTTTCGCGAAGTTAGTCCAGGCAGCTCGGCGAACACCTTAGCCAGAGGTCCGATTCCCTTAGCTCGGCATAGACCTCTGAAAGCTACCAAGATCCGCCACGAGTTAGGGTGGATTTGAACAATGGATGCTCGTGAAGTTTTAGGACCTCCTTATAGAAATCGGCCAGAGGGAACCTCGCATCGCCTTTAATCGTTCTCGTGACACCATGACCATGTCATTCTCTTCAAAAGAGTGATCGACACGAAGATCGCCATGGCACTTGATCACCATATGAATCAGACAAATGTTGTATTCTTGAACAAAGGATTGCAGATCGGATTCTCAAGAACCGGCGGAAGCTCGTCTATAGGAAGGGTCTCTCTCTGAAGGTGGTGCAAGCCTTGATGGTATGACCCGACCCGACTGGAGCAGACCCTAGGGGTTTAGGTTGCACTGGCCCGATCGCTTCTTCATCGACGATGACCATGAGAATCGAATGGAAGGAGGGCTCGCGCCTCCTCGACCTTCTGCAGACCGCCATTTTCAAGAAAAACAAAGAACTTAAACTAAAAAGAGGATTAAAGCCCTTACGAGTCCGACGGCGCGAGAAACCGGAGAAAATGAGAGAACTTCGGGTTGTGAGCAGGGATTGAAAATGGAATGAGAGAGCAACCGCTAACCCTCCCACCCCTATTTATACTAGTCCGAGCATTTAATGCTCATGAGGTTCTAGGCACAGATCGATTGGTGGGACTCACACTGCTCGACACTTTTCTCAAATATCCGAATGTTCGAGATCGGTTTATTAGAGGTCGGCATAATAAGTTAAAAATTTTGAATAAAGGATCACTAAGTGTCATTCGTAAAGAATCGATTGATAATCACATTAGGGATCGGAAAATAATCAATGCAAAATAATAAGATGATAACCGACAAAATAAAGTCTTTATTTTCAAAAGTTCGACTACATCATTTGGGCGATCTCTAGGATCGGATTACACTAACATTGGATCACATCATTTCGTGATCTCTAGAGATCGGATTGCATTGAAAATAAAATACATCATTTGGGCGATCTCTAGCGATCGGACTACAATAAAGGTCTAACTACAACATTTGGGCAATCTCTAGAGATCCGATTACATTTCGTGATTACATCATTTGGGCGATTCTAGAGACCTGGAACATCCTATCTAAAAGGCCTATGTCAAAGCCTAGTCTTGTGGTCAATCAAAAGATGTGTTTGACCAGAGACCGGTACTGGCATCGGATAGATATGCAGCGATGGGGTGATTATGACTCCATGAAGATGAGAGACATCACCACCGATGTTACCACTGAAACCGACTCATTGCCGAACACCCAATGTGGAGGAAAGACGTCGAACACCCAATGCGAAG